>NC_140177.1:20331185-20550145 GCF_963971535.1 Notolepis coatsorum | reverse complement strand
TGACAAAACCATACTAGGTAAATGACTGTACATTGGAGGGGGTTGGAATGATTGGGTTAGGATATTTACAGGGGCCAGTGTTGAATTGCAGTCTCCCGTAGGTGTCCCTTGAGAGAGGTTTTGAAAGTGGGTAGTGATCCACATTCCTTTACAGCTTTGGGTAGGGCGTTCCACATTGATGTGGCATAATTGCGAAACGTGTTTAGTCCCTTATTTGAGCCGAATCTGGGTTTGACATGATTTGTGGAGCTCCCTCTGGTGTTGTGATCGTGGTATTCACTGACCTTTGGGAAGTATTTTGACATGTACATGGGTACCTTGGTCGTGTAGTGTATCTTGTAGACCAGGCCCATTGCAAGTTGTTGTACTCTGTCGTCTACTCTAAGCCATCCTAGGTTGTCGAAGTGGGCAGGGGTGAGGTGGGTTCTAGGAGTAAGGTCAAGCAGTAGTCTGACCAGTTTGTTTTGAGATGTTTGTAATTTTGTTTTTAGCGCCTTTGAGGTGCTTTGGTACCATGAGGTGCAAGCATAGTCGTAGTACCCCTGAATGAGTGCTCCTGCCATAACAACAATGCACAGCACTATACCGATGCTTAATGCGTATTGTCAGTCAAGACCGTCGGTTACATTAACTCCGCTCCTGCAGTGTGGTTGTGAAAGGGTTAACCCTTTGACATGTGGCGGTGAAAGGGTTAACCTTCTGTATTGCCACAGTGAAAGGGTTAACCATTTGGTAGTGTTTGTGAAAGGGTTAACCATGTATCGTGTGGTAGTGGAAGGGTTGAAGAGCATGGCAGCAGCAATAACAATGCACAGCACTATACCCGATGCCTAATGCGTATTGTCAGTCAAGACCGTCGGCTACATTAACTCCGCTCCGTCCGCAGCAGGTCTCTCTCCGCTCATGGAAACGGCATATTTCCGTATCCATAGTATATGGACGCTACGCAAAGTGGGCGACATGTTGTTGGCACAATTTGGAAATGCACAAACAGCTAAGCTAGCTGTATTCCAATGCAAAGCAAATGTTCACGGTAACATTCGCGTTCTATCCATAGAATCCTCAGTACGCTCTCATGCTCCACAGTTTCCAGTGTCGTCTTCCTGCAACAACTCACGCCTAGCGGGGGTTTCTGTTTCAATGGCAAAAACAAGCACTTTTGGTAGAAGATGGTAACCAAATACAACGGATTTCAAACAAAAAGTTCCTTCAAAACACACTGGAGTTCAGTTGAAACAATGAAACAATGTTACCCAGTATTCTCGTTGACTTTGACCAGACCTGTTACACAACCCTCTTACTGGCATATAAAGGGCATATAAAGGGCATATAAAGGGCATATAAAGGGCATATAAAGGGGGTTAGACAACAAGCTTCTCTACTCACCAAACCTCTTGTAGCCAAAGGACTGCACCTCCTCCTCATCAGCGAAGTCGTCTGGAGGAGAAAGAACACAGATTCAGACAGAATTCTTGTTTTATTATACGGTTTCACAATGGAGAGAGTGGGAGAGAGAGGGATAGAGAAAGAGAGGGGGGAGGGAGAGAAAGAGAAAGAGGGAGAGGGAGAGAAAGGGAGAGAAAGAGGGAGAGAGCAAGCAAGAGAGAAAGTGAAAGAGGGAGAGAGAGAGTGGGAGAGAGAGGGAGAGAGAAAGAGAGAGGGGGGGTAAAGAGAGAAAGGGGGAGATGGAGAGAAAGGGGGAGAGGGAGAGAAAGAGGGAGAGCAAGCAAGAGTGAAAATGAAAGAGGGAGAGAGAGAGGGGGAGAGAGAGTGGGAGAGAGGGATAGAGAAAGAGAAAGAGAGGGGGGAGGGAGAGAAAGAGAAAGAGGGAGAGAAAGGGAGAGAAAGAGGGAGAGAGCAAGCAAGAGAGAAAGTGAAAGAGAGAGAGAGAGAGAGAGAGAGAGTGGGAGAGAGAGGGATAGAGAAAGAGAGAGGGGGGGTAAAGAGAGAAAGGGGGAGATGGGGAGAAAGGGGGAGAGGGAGAGAAAGAGGGAGAGCAAGCAAGAGAGAAAATGAAAGAGGGAGAGAGAGAGAGGGGGAGAGAGAGAGTGGGAGAGAGAGGGATAGAGAAAGAGAGAGAGAGAGGAGGGATAGGGAGAAAGGGGGAGAGGGAGAGAAAGGGAGAGAAAGAGGGAGAGAGCAAGCAAGATAAAGTGAAAGAGGGAGAGAGAGAGGGGGAAAGAGAGGGATAGAGAAAGAGAGAGAGAGGGGGAGGGAGAGAGAGAGAGAGAAAGAGGGAGAGAAATGGAGAGAAAGAGGGAGAGAGCAAGCAAGATAGAAAGTGAAAGAGGGAGAGAGAGAGAGAGCGAGAGGGGGGGAGAGAGAGGTGGAGAGAAAGGTAGAGAGAGAAAACTATTGATTAATGAATTTATCATTTAAAGAAATGTGGAGGGTCCAAAATGAATGTTGCTGTTTACATTGTTGCTTGCATGTATCCCCTAACTACTTCCCATGTTCCCACGTGGAACGCACTCGGCTGGATGAAGGACATGCTCGAGTCCGACATCTAGTGACTGAATGTTATCTATAGAGCACCTTTGATTGTTTTTTTTAATCACAAGCTTTCATTATTAGTTGTTGTTTTTCCGTAAAATTTACAAAACTGGCAGGATAACGGCTGGAAAATGAGAATAAAGCCAAAACCTAGTTCTATCACCGCATCCTCGTCAGTGCCCGGAGCGCTTCATTGTGCCGGTATGTACCCTCTCCCCGAGTACAACTAAGTGTTATATTTTTATTGAACTATTTTATGTTCTATTTTATTATTTTTAAACTGAATCAGACCGCACTTTTTTACTCTGTCTATTCTATTTGTATTTTTTTTTATTACTGAATGAAACTGTAAAGTACTCAAGAACAATGAGTTCTGATCTCTCCATTAAATTAGTCAACATATTTTCCAGGAAATCTCTCTCTCTCTCTCTCTGGGGTCGTGGCCCCTCTCTCACATCCTCACAGGCCCATGTAGGTTCCACGCTCATGGGAAAGTACGTAGGGGGTGAAATCCAGGCGGTTTCCCTGTGTCATTGTCCATGGCTAGTGAAAATAAAAACAGACCACATGTCCTTCAGAGACCTTCAGACCACTCTCTCGCTTCATCATGCCAAGAACACTGCAGGGGTGGGCGTGGTGTGTGGTGTGGAGAGAGGAGGATGAGGTTTTGTGACGTCGGCAACACTTGACCTGGTAGCTTTTGTGGAAGTACTGGGTGGGGGGGGGGGGTCTTGGAATCCGTATGCGGTCTTGGAATCCACGGTTCAAGAATGCTTCATCGCACAAACACGAACCGCTGTTTTTATCTTTTAGATAACGCTAAGCTAGCCGTATTCCAACGCAAATAACTTTTCACTGCAACGTTAAGCACACTCTCCACAGAATCCTCCTCACGCTCTCACGCTCCACAGCTTCCAGTGTTGTCTCCCTGCAACAACTCACACCTTGTTGTGGGATTTCAGGGCGAGGTTTCTGTTCCAGCAGCAGTTGACCTGGTAGCTTACGTGGAAGTACATTTACAGATATAAGATCAGATCAGATCAGATCAGATAAGATAAGATAAGATAAGATGAGATCAAATGAGAGGAGAGGAGAGGAGAGGAGAGGAGAGGAGAGGAGAGGAGAGGAGAGGAGAGGAGAGGAGAGGAGAGGAGAGGAGAGGAGAGGAGAGGAGAGGAGAGGAGAGGAGATGAGATGAGATGAGATGAGATATATTCCTTTATTGATCCCCTTGGGGAAATTCGAGCATCATAGCAGCATGGGGGAGGGGAGGTACAGGTATGGGCAGGGTAATAGAAGAAATACATAAATATAGGCAATACAATTATAGTAAAGATAGAAATAAGCAGTGTAAACTATATAATTAACTCTGAATATAAAGATATGAGAAAGTAAAAAGTGTAATCAAAGGGTCAAATGAGGGTCTGTATGCCCTATCAGTTACATTTTACATTACAATAAACATGGGCAATAAAATACTCAATTAAATATATTAAATAAATATAAGAAAACCAAGACAAATGGTATTTTGGTCTTGGGATTCAAGAACGCTTCATCGGCCCTCGTACCGACAACCTTGAGGTCACCCTGAGGTCATTCAAGGGTACTACGACTATGCTTGCACCTCATGGTACCAAAGCACCTCAAAGGCACTAAAAAATATTACAAACATCGTCAGACTACTGCTTGACCTTACTCCTAAAACCCACCTCACCCCTGCCCACTTTGACAACCTAGGATGGCTTAGAGTAGACGACAGAGTACAGCAACTTGCAATGGGCCTGGTCTACAAGATACACTACACCACTAAGATACCCATGTAAATGTCAAAATACTTCCCAAAGGTCAGTGAATTCCACGACCACAACATCAGAGGGAGTTCCACAAATCATGTTCAACCCAGATTCGTCTCAAATAAGCGACATCAATGTGGAACGCCCTACCTACAGCCGTAAAATTATGTGAATCCTTACCCACATTCAAAACCGCTCTCAAAGAGAATTCGAAACTGGCCCCTGTAAATATCCAAACCCCCACCCACCCAACCCCCTCCAATGTACAGTTTCTTCCCCCTCAAATGTATACTCTCTTTTAGAAACTCTGTCTCTTAAATAGTACTGTATATTTGTATATCTTGTATGTCATAAATGTCTGGATGTAACAGTACTGTTTATCTGTATGTCGTGTATGTTATGTTATGATGAGTGCGGCTGGGTAGCGCAGCGGACTAAGCGTCTGTCTACCACCGCAGAGACAGTGGGATCGAATCCAGCTGCCGCGGTACCTCCGGCTTGGTCGGCCGTCCATACTGACACAATTGGCAGTGTCAGCGGGTGGGAAAGCCGGTGGGGTGGGTCCTGGTCGTTGTAAAACAGCGACTCCTACAGTTCGGTCGGGGCGCCTGCACAGCGAGGGAAGGATCTGGGGGAGGTAGTGTGATCCTTCCACACATTACAGTGAGAGTCCGCGCTGCCAGGTGAAAAGAAGCGGTGGACTGGCTACACATGTGTCGGAGGAAGCATGTGATAGTCTCCGCCCTCCCAGACCGACGGTAGGGTTGTAAGTGCGCAACGACCAGGAAGGGGATTGGGAATTGGCATAACGACTAACATTGGGATGGGAGAAAAACAGAAAAAAGGAGGGGGAAAAAGACAATACAAAAAAATATAAATGTTATGATGAATTGAAAATGGGGGACCCTGATGTAAACAAGACGAAAGTCTTTCTCTGGTCTGCATCCCCTTAACAATTGTGTGTATTGAGCCGTACTGTATTGTACCCATTCTGCAATCTGTTAATAAAGTTTTCACTAGTGATTCACTAGAGATGGTGAGTTCGGAGAGGCTGCATGAAATAATCCGTGCAGGAGCGACTCGTAGCTGAAGGAATGCTCGCTCATTCATGGAACTTGACTTCTCGAAGAACCCCTCTTTCTGTTGTGGTTCCCAGGGCAACGTCTCTCCGTGTGCTGCTACAACAATAGAGTTACCATAAGTGTGCCTGGCCCTCTGACAGCCATTCTGGGAAACCAATTTCATCACGTTCCACCCAGGGGACCGGGCTGAATGGACCTGTCTCAAAACCCTGCCCCTTTTCTTGATCCTCCAATCACAACTGTCGCTTACCTCGGACAAACTTGGTTTGTCCGAGGTAAGCGACAGTTGTGATTGGAGGATCAAGAAAAGGGGCAGGGTTTTGAGACAGGTCAATTACATTCAACAGCAGCTGTATGTTCATCTGATGCCGCTGTCCGAGCTGCACTGTGGGAGAACTACTGCAGTGTTGGCCGACAGCAGTCAAATCAATATCGAAATGACAATATATACATTTTACATTTACATTTTGGCATTTAGCTGACGCTTTTATCCAAAGCGACTTACAGGTTCTGTACGATGTAATGGGAAATGGTACAACTCTTTCAGCTGAGTAATAATGTTCATCAGTGTTGAAACTTGAGTGCTGCAGTGTTGAGTGATTGATTGATTGATTGAACATTGTATTAACAGATTGCAGAATGGGTACAATACAGTACGGCTCAATACACACAATGCTATTTCTTAAGTGTCACAGTAATAAGACTAGTGGTTAACTAAATAATGATGGATTACCACTGAACGTGAGTATATTGTTTTTCTTATAACCTTGATATATATGTTGTGTATGTCATAAATGTTATGATGAATTGAAAATGGGGGACCCTGATGTAAACAAGACGAAAGTATTTCTCTGGTCTGCACTCCCTTAACAATTGTGTGTATTGAGCCTAGAGCCATATGAAATCCGCGTTCACGGAATTGCGGACGGAATCACGGAATTGACCAATAAAAATGGAATCAACTGCAAAACGTGGAATATTGCAGAATTTGGCCTAATCTGGACTGAAATTCCGTTTTTGGATGGAACGTTTGTTGCAAAGCAAACATGACCGGGGAGGCGGGGACCGCTGCGTGTTACACACAACACAGCGGTGTCCAAGTGTCTGCCGTCTCGCTGTTTCAGTGTTAATGTCGTCAAGACGTACAGTGTACAAGACGCCAATGTACAGTCATTTACCTAGTATGGTTTTGTCAATAGTTCAATGTACAATTGTGTTTGTTTGTACAGTGTCTCCCCCCCCCCCCCTCAATGTACAGTGTTACTTGTTTATACAGTGTGCCCCCCGGCCCCCCCCCCCCCCCCCCCCCCAACCACCTCCAATGTAAATTACCCAGTATGGTTGTCAATATCCCAATGTACCCAACCCCCCCCACCCAACCTCCTCCAATGTACAGTTTCTACGTCAAATGTATATACTCCCTTTTCTTGACTCCTTCTGTATCACAAACAGTACTGTATTTGCAAATCTGGTATGTCATAAATGTATAGATGTAGCAGTACTGACTATCTGTATGTCATGTATGTCATATATGTCTATATGAATTGAAAATGGGGGACCCTGATGGAAACAAGACAAACGTCTTTCTCAGGTCTGCATCCCCTTAACAATTGTATGTATTGAGCCGTACTGTATTGTACCCATTCTGCAATCTGTTAAATAAAGTTTTCATTCATTTCATTCATTCAAGAAGCTAAGAAATTCCGCAATAAGCCCTAAATTCAGAGCAGAGCAGTATCCTAATGACTTTTATGTCTCCGGCGATAAGGTGTTTTGCAAATTCTGTCAACGTACCGCGGACTGGACCGCAAAAACACGTGCGACACTATTGTGATTAAATAGCTATGTAACGTTACAGTACATAGGACTATAGATGGAAATTATAGCTTCTTGCTAAATCTAGTGCACCCATCTATTTGTTTAATGCAAACGATTGTCATTACACACTGTCCTTTAGGGGTGGACGGTATGGTCTAAAATTTATATCACGGTATAATTTGAAGCATAGACGGTAACGGTATATATCACGGTATCAGTGTTTCTGTTAGAATAATTGTTTTTGCCTGATAGGCAGGCTATATAAAGAATGACATCCTCAAGGCATGTAGATTTATAATATTTTAACTTAAAACTAGGCTACTTTTGCGTATAAAGTCATTATATTCCAAATAAAATAAGTCCCGAGTCGAGACTCCTGCTCCCATTGCAAACAGCGGGGCTGGATTTTGCTAGAAGCATATGTAGCTGCAGAGCCGCAGAGCGAATTGAATTGAATAAGAATTGAGACAAGGGTGCCACTCATCCTCAGCTTTAAGAATTGACAATTGTGTCAACAAATTGACACATGTGTCAACAAATTGACACATGTGTCAACAAATTGACACACAAAATGCTTAGAGACGATGGGGGTCAGAACGGCGCAAGGGTGGGGGGGCGCTGTTTGACGGGCCTGTGACCAGACCTGAAAGAGCCCCTGGCTCTGCGGCTCTGCAGCTGCATGCTATTCGCAAATCCACTGCTGCAGCCGTCCTCCCGGCTCCCGCTGCTACCGTCGTTATCATAACACTACACACATATCGTAATGTTTACAGCAAACTGTAGTTGATCACCAGGTATGTTTTATTAACGTAGAATAATTCATATAAGAAAAACGATAGGGAAATATCTTACCTTTCTCCACTGGTTAAAAATGCCAGGAACTGAAATTGAAACTTGCTGTGCGCCGTGGTGATATGTGTTTATTATGAAATGACAATTGCGTGTTGACACGCCCACTGCGCGAAGCCTCCTAAATAACTTTTTCCAGTTTGCACATATCTATTATCTATGACTAATTCTATCTATTTTTAGGGGCAAATGCGATTGAAATAGTCGCGCTGTGGTTACATGACGTCATTGCTATTTTAGAGCTGCCCTACCGGTTACACGGTATAGTCAAAATCCATACCGTAGAGCAAATTAATACCGTTTATACCGTATACCGTTTATACCGTCCACCCCTACTGTCCTTTATAAACTAAATAAACTTAAATAGCTGTAACGTTACAGTACATGGGACTATAGATGGAAATGATAGCTTCTAGCTAAATCTAGTGCACCCATCCATTTGTTTAATGCAAACGATTGTCATTACACACTGTCCTTTATAAACGAAATAAACTAAACTAAAGGTGCCTAAATTATGCATTACTATATTTCATCACAATATAATAGATATAGCTAGGCTACTGACATTGTCATTGTGATAATGTCAGTAGTAGGTGTATCTATTGTTTACACTTGAAATGTGTATTTTTATTTTGGTTGCATTTTTATTTTGTCACAATATTATTTGAAAAATATTGTGTAAAATTGAACTGTATTTCTGAGTTGCAGCACTTAAAAACATTAAATGGACTGTTATATCTTATTCAATTGTGGACATTTATTCATTCCCACTTATTAGACACTATTTCTGATGGTAAAATTAGCATAAAAAGCTAAATACAGAATTCTGAAATATTAAAACGGAAAAAACTGAATTTGGTAAAAGATATTATGGAATTTGGAAAATAATAGAACAGATTTCATATGGCACTAATTGAGCCGTACTGTATTGTACCCATTCTGCTATCTGTTAATAAAATTTTCAATCAATCAATCAATCAATCAATCAATCAATCATTCAATCAATCAATCAATAAGTTAAAGGTGCTCTCGATAACATTCAGCCACTAGATGTCACACTAGACCACCAGCATGTCATGTCAATCAGGTGTGTTCCACATGGGGAAATGGGAAGTAGGGAGGGGATACACATGCAACATGTAAACAACAACATTCATTTTGGACCCGCCGACATTTTTTCAATGATGAATTCATTAAGCATTTATTATCATTCTTATTATTATCATATTATTCTTTCAAAATTATGGTACGTCTGTTTTTCCAAGGGGAGGTTTGGTGAGTGGTGTAAAGATATTAGATAAGTGAAGAATTACATGCATCTTGTATCAGGTAGGTTGAATATTTTTTTGTATCCTCTTTTTCCCCTCCTGATTTTTCTGTGTTTTTCCTCCCATCCCAATTTAGTCGTTATGCCGCATGTGCCCCCTACTGGTCGGTCAAGGGAGCCCTGAGGTCTACCACATGCTTCCTCCGACACATGCGGAGACAGCCAGCGGCTCTCTTTTCACCTGACAGCGCGGACTCTCATTGGTGAAGTGTAACGCGTGGGAGGTCACACTACCTTCACCACTTCCTGTCTTTTGCTGTGCAGGCGCCCTGCGTCTATACAAATAGTAGCTCCAGTTCTGCAGACCCCTCTCTGATTGGTTGAGCTCCATTTCTGCAGCCCCCTCTCTGATTGGCTGAGCGTGCGCATGCGCATGAGCCGCGACAAGCTCCTCTAGCCAGGAGTCGAAACTCCGTTAAGCTCCAGAGAGAGAGGCTGAAAACCCACAGTTGTTGCCCGACGGATGGGAGCCGAATCCCGGATCCGAGTTTTCTGATGAATAGCCCCAAAACATGGAGGTCGCGAACGCAATTTATACGCATGGAAGTATTGATTACGCCATAACGAATCATTAAAAAAATATACCGTTAACTGGAATATGTTGTGTGTGCCTTTACACATACGAGTTAGTATGACGGCCGGCCCAAGCCGGAGGCAATGCAGACACCCAGATTCGAGACCGGAGTCTCTCGCATTGGTGACGAGCGCAATCTCCGCTGCGCCACCCAGCCGCCCCCTGAATTTTAAGTATCATTTTTGCTATGTATTTTGTATTCTGTATTTATTATTTCTAATTGTCTTGTCATTATTATGATTATTATTGTTGAAGTACTGTCCTGTGATGTCCTGTGTATTATGTTGTGTTCTGTTGAAAATTGGAAATAAAAAAATTTATTAAAAAAATGTATTGCTATATGCATCTTTGCTATATATCTTTGCTATAGGCCTATATGCACTCATACTAGTTACACTGCTGGCCAGAATGACTTACTATCACTGTACTTATTAACAGTGGTGCAGTCGTAATATGGGAACTGCCCAAACGCCACGTGCACGCGCACGCGCATACATGTTCCCTCGGTTGCGCACAGAACAGATGATTATTATGCATAACAATGTTTTAAATGTAATTGTAGTTACAATTTCTTTAATTGAATTAACTTAAACTAGAAAAGTAAATACAAACTAAATTAACAATGTAACTTAGAGTTAGTTTACAGAAGGACAGTTCTGTATCACACTAGCTCCCGCTCAGCGTCTCATTGCATATATCTCGCTTCAGCATATATATACTGAATACATTTCAAAATGTACCTTTAAATGCCAGCATTCATCTGGCCACACCCCCATCCGCTTACCTACATAAGCAGGGGTGGTGCCACACACTCATCTCCTTCTCAAATTTCATCACAAGCAACGTGTTGCTCATATGCCCACTTGACGTGGAGAAAAATATTGGCTGACAATGTTTACGAGGAAAGAAAATGATGATGAAGAACAAGAGATACGTTGACATCATATCTTTATTTTCTCTCTATTTTCGAGGAAATACGGCGATATTGTCTTCGTCACTGGAGTGTCTGGAAGATGGTGATCATTCTAAAATCCTCCACCGGTTTTCGTATTGGGAGCATGCCGCTGCATGCCTCTCAACTGCAGTTCCTTGCTGTGCTGGTTGCGGTAAAACCTTTCAGGACACAGCTGAAATGTAGGATGCGCCGCTGTTGTGAGAAGCGGTGAGTTCCAGGTTGGTGAGTGATGTTTGCTTGCGGCTCCACTTGTCTGTTAGTGCTATGGGGGCTGGCTGACAATGTTTACGAACACCGGCCCCAGATTAAGGTCTTTTGTTCAGCCTCTTAGGCAACAGCGGAAGACCTTGATCTGAAGCCCATTATAGTTTAACTAGTGGGCCACGACCATTAACACTGGTGATCCCTGTGTTTTCTGGACGAGTGGATGTTTTCTCTGTCACCGTGTAGGCCCCATCTTTCATATCCAAATGAGAGTATTCCCTCACGAGGAAATATGGGCATAGATGTTCGTTAGTGGAAGATCTGTGTTCAAGTCAGCTACAGGCCAGTTTAGTATTGTGCTGGCTCCGTCGGGTGTTGGTAAAATCACTGTTGTAAAACTGTGTTAACATCAGTGTTGGGACTAACGCGTTACAAAGTAACGCGTTACAGTAACGAAGTTACTTTTGGCGAGTTCTAGTACTCTAACGCATTACTTTTGAAATTCAGTAACGCTACTTACGTTACTGAATGGTTCGTCACTGCGTTATTTGCGTTATATACGGCGTAGATTGATAGCGAGCGGTAGTGATTATTATTATTATTATTATTATTATTATTATTATTATTATTGTTGTGAAGGGCCAGATTAAACCGAATATATATATTTACTTATATATATATATTTAATTGTATTTGTATATTCTCTAATATTCCCTGATATCCCTTGTATATTCCTTGTACAATATGCATTGAATATCCATTCTAGCCTACTGAACATCCCATAATAGTCTCCATTCTACTATTGGTCGAGACCTTGGTGCCAGGCTGCCATACCCCTCAGACCCAGTTCAAACGTACCGCTCCACATGTACGAACAAGTCCTAGTTCCGCGTAGGAATCTGACTACCGCACCACTAATGGGACTATTTGTTCATAGTGCGTATATATACTGCGCTACTAAAGTAGGACTTTCTTTTCAGTCCAGTTTCTTACCCTCCAATAGAGTCACAGACGTAAAGCCTCCCCGCGACGCCACGTGTGGGAGTAAGGCCAAGTTCGCCTACCATCGGTATTGAGACATCGTGTATATTAATATTTGAATAGTCATATTTAGCACTATATCGTCGAGTTGGACGTAGTCTATTAAGCTAATAATAGTCTGTTAATATATAGTGCTTCGTGCGGTGAGAATACTACCGTAGTCAGTACCCCATCGTTTCGGGCAGAGAACTGGCTGCTTATCCAGGGTGGTTGACCCCACGTGAAGCTGCCCCCGAGGAGCCCCAGAGCCGACGAGCGAGTGGACCTGTATACCGGATTATTCTGCCGACGACAGCCCGCCTTCCCAGGCACGGATTATGCTTTGTATACTTTGATTATTCCATGGATAAAGACCCCCGACACTGCCGTGTGTTGGAACCCCCCCCCCTGGAGAGGACGCAAGGTGAGGAGACGCTCTGCAAGACGAGGTCGCTTCACGTCTCTCCTCCGTGGACCGGATGACGCCGGCCCACAAAGAGTCCACCTGCTTTCATCTGTGGTCCAAGGATCGCCGGCGCATTGAACGGCACTACAGTGGGTTCACCTGGGATACCCTTGGCCGGATGAGGCAGCCGGATTCTACCCCCCCCCCCCCTCCTACTCCTGTCGGCTTACAAGCGACCGGATTAACCCCCCCTAGCGTATCCAGTATATAATCATTAAAGTATCATTGCTGTTATTCCTTAAACTATTCCAGGTCGTATATGTACCACCTGCGCCTTCAGAGATTGGACATTCTCTATTGATATACCGACGAATACTCTTGCCATAAAAGTGCATACTAATTCCCATTCATAAATGTGATTGATCTGATTAAGTGCTTGCTCTACACACCATCGTTGTGTAGAAATAAAGACCTATTTCTAATTCGTACATTTGTGTTGGATCCGTTTCATCTACGTGACAGTGTTCATCATAATATATTTATGCCGTGTACTGGGTGGCCGAATATTAAGTACAAAGGTAGTGGTAGTAAGTATCATATCTAGTAATACAGTCAGGGAATTGTACCCCTCAGTTACAATTGGTCCTTCGAGCCGGAGGGTAATTAGTGTAATATTAATATAGTGTTATTAATATTGAAATGGCCTATGATGAACACTCCACGAAACGATCCTCCTAACCAACGCCCGCAGCGCGAACGACGGCTCCCTCAGTACTTGGAGGCTTACGCTGTCAGTCAACAACCTAGTCTTCTACTAACAGTAAACGCGGTAAAACTAGAAAGTAAAAGTATGTCTAACCCCAACGCCCAGACTACCCCGACCATAGAGGCCCCTACGGGTTCTAATGTAACTGACCAAGTTCACGGTGGGGACCAGTGGGAACCAGACATGACTTCACACCCCGCCAGTACTGAAGAAGTAGTCCCCGATGAGTCCCGGGAGGAATACAACGCTACCGAGAGAGAACTCGGCACGGAAGAAGACGGGGAGAGCACCGTGGAGATAGAGCTCCAAGGCTCCGCAAGGAGTACCCCGAGGGAAGGCTCCCCTATACAACCGCCTTCTCCCAGCGAGGCAGAGAGGACCCTACAGCAGGCCTTCCTCATCAGCCTGAACGCCGCTGCTGAACGCGACCGACTGCAGATCCAGCAGCGGAGCGAAGAAGAGCATATACGTCTAGAAATAAGACGCATTCAGAGGGAAGAGAATGTGGCCCGAGACCGAGCAGACAGCCAGCGAGAAGCTGCTGGTGCTCTACGGGACGCAGAGCGCGACAGACAGCAAGCGCAACTAATAGAACAGCTGATCAGACGGACAACACCCTCTCCCTCCGCCAGAGGCTCCAGGAACTCGTCTAGACACACCTCCAGGGCGGCATCCCCTAGCCGAGTAAACAACCCTGAACTTGACCAACAGACGAGGTCTATACCCCCCACAGACCACCTCCCCCCACCGGTCCAAGCGAGACCTAGCAACCGGGAAGGAGCAGCATATCCTGTGGAGAGGCTAAACCAGAGACTACAAGCACTGGATGACCTAACTGAAGACGAAGAGGAAGAGGAGGAGAACCACGCCCGACGACAGCACAGTACTCTACCGGACCAGGAGGTCCGGTACAGCCCAGGCTACACTCCCGCGGAGCTGCGCTACAGACCCCCGACTCTATACACGGGTGAGCACGACGCACGACCCGCACCGAGGAACAGCACCTGGACAAGCGGGCCATGGTACACTGCCGGTACCAGCCCATACCAAGGAGCGGGAGGAGACTCGCCTAGGAGGCCTCTCCCCCAACGCTCGCCGATGTATCCACAGTCAGCGTCATACATTGGCACGCCTATGGTACCCGACTTCACCCAAGAGAACCGGGCCCAGTATACAGAACTCTGCATGTGTCTGGAGACCATGTTGGTGGATGTATTGGATGAACGCCATAAATACGCCATCCTACTGAAGCATTTAAAGGTGCCCCGCGCACATAATATAGCGCTCGCCTACGCGACTTCCACCACCCCATACACAGCAGCGCTGGTAGCATTGGACCAGAGGTATGGGCGCATATGGGATTACGTGATCCAGGAGATCCGACACATCGACCGCTTACCCCCAGCAATAGACAATCGAGCACTGGACGACCTGTCCATCAGAGTGCAGTCCCTGGTAGGGATGTTGGGAGCGCAGAGAGAGAAGGGGAGGCATGAACTTTACGCCAACTCAAATGTGGAAAGGATCTTGGAGAAGCTGCCGCCCGCTCGACAGGAGCGTTTTAGGCGACAGAGGGACCACCGAGACCCGAATGGCCCCGAACCGAACCTCCTCGATCTAGCAGACTTCCTGGCGAGAGAAGTCAGCAGCCTACGGCTAGATACATTCGGACGGAGCACCCCTGGCTCCAGAGAAGGAACCAGACGACTAAATGATGGAAGAAGATCGATGACTGTGATGCACCAATCGGAGTCAGTACCGAGCAGCAGGAGCCACAGTACCCCCTCCAGAACGGAGAAGTGGAAGATAGTGTGCCCCTACTGTGAGAAAGAACACTGGCTAGCGCAATGTGACTCCTTCCCCAAGCTGAACGCGGAGGAAGCAAGTCAATGGATAAAGTCCAACAAGCGCTGTTTTCGCTGTGCGCGCTCACACATGGCAGCCGAATGCCGCTTAAAGAAAAGGTGCACCAAGTGCGATGGAGCCCATCTGGACATACTTCACGACAGTAACAGACGGCGCCCTTCACCCGCACCATCCAGCCGCAAAGCGAGCGTGATGTACATCGATCCCGCCAGCAGCAGTGGAGCCCGAGTACTCCTAAAAGTAGTGAGTGTGACACTAAGCTACCAGAATAAAGTCCTGGACACTTACGCCGTCCTCGATGACGGGTCAGAGAAGACCCTGCTGCTCGCCTCCGCTGCGGCCCAGCTAGGGCTGCGGGGAAGCGAAACCCAAATGACAATTCGGACAATAAGACGAGATTTGAAGACGATAAAGGGCGAGAATGTCTCATTCTCTATCGCAGCAAGCGGCCAGCCTGAGCGACGGTACCAGATTACAGACGCTTTCACCAGCCAAGAAATAGGACTGTCGCGGTACACATACCCCGTCGCCAAGCTGATGGAGAAATATGCACATCTGCGCAAGTTACCGATCCCGCTCATAGACAATGCTATGCCGACCCTGTTGATAGGCTCCGACCATGCAGACCTCATTGTCCCGATAGACCGGGTTCATACCGGACCCCGAGGCTGTCCTGCAGCAGTCGAGACCCGTTTGGGATGGACTCTCCAAGGCCCGCTCGCCAAATCTCTCAACCGAAGTACAGCCACTAGATGTCTCCACTCCCGAGTCACAGAGGGAGAAACCGCACTCCTGCAACACGTAGAGCGGCTATGGACCTTGGAACAAATGCCCTTTAAGAACGGAAAGAAAGACATTCGCTCTAAAGATGACATTTACGCCATTCACCTCCTCGAGACAGGGACCAAGAGAGTCCCGGTCAACGGCGTGTTGAGATACGCCACGCCACTCCTGCGGCGAGAAGGAATGCCTACTTTCCACGCCAAGACAGACGCCACAGAACGGTACCTGCTGAACACGGAGCGGCGCTTAGCCAAGAACCCCGCCCAAGAGAGTGTATACCGCGCTGAGATTGAGAAGCTCATCACAGCGGGACACGTCACAAAGATGGACATTAAAGAGGCTGACCAGACCACTGAATCGTGGTACGTGCCTCACCACAAGGTCCATCACAACGGTAAAGACCGCATAGTATTTAACTGCAGCTACCAGATCGGATCCCAAAATCTGAATAAAGAGTTACTGCCCGGTCCCACACTCGGCCCCTCCCTACTCGGCGTTCTACTCCGCTTCCGCCAGGAAAAGGTGGCCATCAGCGGGGACATTAAAGGAATGTTCCTGCAGGTGAGATTAGTAGAGGCGGACAAGCCCCTGTTACGGTTCCTATGGAGAGAGAAGCCAGGAGATGAGCACCCAGCCATCTACCAATGGGAAGTCCTCCCCTTCGGAACGACGTGCAGCCCCTGTTGTGCTACATTTGCACTACAGAAACATGTAGCAGAGGACCCAGCAGCGGACGAAGAGGTCCGACACAGCGTAAAGAACAGCTTCTACGTAGACAACTGTCTACAAAGCCTTTCAACCCAGGAAGAAGCCGAGGCTCTCCTGATTAAACTCCGCGCCTCATTGATCAAAGGCGGCTTTGATCTCAGGCAGTGGGCCAGCAGCGATCCGCAAGTCTGCGCAGCCTCTCCTCCGAGGACAAGGCAGCCAGCAGCGAGACCTGGATGGCTACAATCCCGGGAGAAGCCCAGGAGATGACCCTGGGATTGGTGTGGCGATTCAAAACAGATTCGCTTCACTACAGACACAAGCCCCTGACTACGGAGCAGGGAAGGCCGGCGGCGGCGCCGACCACCAGACGGAGTGTGTACACAACACTCGCCCGACAATATGACCCGCTAGGATGTATTCTACCGTACACCACCAGGGCAAAAATGATTGTACGAGCATTGTGGGACAAGGACCAGGGCTGGGACGACCCCATTCCCGCACACCTTGCATCCACCTGGAGAGAGTGGGAGATGGAGCTCCACTCACTCCCAGGCGTTAATATGCGCCGAAGCTACTTCCCACCCACGGTGAGGCCAGAGACATGTAAAATGGACTTACACGTCTTCAGTGACGCCTCAGAGGTCGCATACGGATCAGTAGCCTACTTGCGGGCCCAAGAGAAGGGGGGAGAGATCTACACAGCATTTGTCCTCGCCCGCTCGAGAATAGCCCCACGCAAGCAACAATCTATCCCACGTCTAGAGCTCTGCGCAGCCCTAGCCGGAGCGCACCTAGCCACGCTCATCCAACGTGAGCTCACCATACCGGTGTCTAGAACAATCCTGTGGTCAGATTCCACGACGGTACTCGCCTGGATCAAATCGGACTCATGCAAGTACAAAGTCTTCGTGGGAGTCAGAGTCACCGAGATTCAAGACTTAACCGAAGAGTTAACCGGAGAAACAGAGTGGCGCTACGTTGATACAAAACAGAACCCAGCTGACGTCATCACCCGGGGGATGCCCCTGGATGACCTCACCCGTCGCAATGTCTACAGTGACGGCCCAGCATTCCTAAAGCTCCCGGAAGGAGAGTGGCCCACGCCTATCCCGAGGGAAGCCAGTCAGGAGGAGGTGGAAAATAAGAAGTCTGTGTTCTGTGGATTGAGCACCGTAGCCTCCACCGACCCTAACATAGACGATTGCACGTCCATAGAGAGTGCACAACAAAGAACATTCCTGCGGTACCACCCGGAGTGCAAGTCCCCCGCTGATATGTCAGCAGCTAACTACGAGGAAGCAGAATTGCTTCTACTGCAGCGAGCCCAGAGAGACAATTTGACAGAAGGAACAGTCGTCATGATTATTGATCAATCACTGCCCAGAGCTATGTGGCCGGCCGGCCGCGTAAGCAAAGTGATCACCGGTGCCGACGGCAAGGTCCGAGCAGCTGAAGTGCTCGTCCAGGGTCGCACTTACACCCGTCCCGTGGCGAGGCTCATAGAACTGCCCCGACTCCCAGACACAATCGATGATGACCATGACCCTATAACCCTATGACTTTGTGAAGTTGACTGACCCCTACAGCAAACCCTTATGTGTAAATAGACAACGCGATTAATCTGTCTCTGTTTAACTGATTAGGTCTGGGACCAATCAGGGGGTGGCTGTTGTGAAGGGCCAGATTAAACCGAATATATATATTTACTTATATATATATATTTAATTGTATTTGTATATTCTCTAATATTCCCTGATATCCCTTGTATATTCCTTGTACAATATGCATTGAATATCCATTCTAGCCTACTGAACATCCCATAATAGTCTCCATTCTACTATTGGTCGAGACCTTGGTGCCAGGCTGCCATACCCCTCAGACCCAGTTCAAACGTACCGCTCCACATGTACGAACAAGTCCTAGTTCCGCGTAGGAATCTGACTACCGCACCACTAATGGGACTCATAGTGCGTATATATACTGCGCTACTAAAGTAGGACTTTCTTTTCAGTCCAGTTTCTTACCCTCCAATAGAGTCACAGACGTAAAGCCTCCCCGCGACGCCACGTGTGGGAGTAAGGCCAAGTTCGCCTACCATCGGTATTGAGACATCGTGTATATTAATATTTGAATAGTCATATTTAGCACTATATCGTCGAGTTGGACGTAGTCTATTAAGCTAATAATAGTCTGTTAATATATAGTGCTTCGTGCGGTGAGAATACTACCGTAGTCAGTACCCCATCGTTTCGGGCAGAGAACTGGCTGCTTATCCAGGGTGGTTGACCCCACGTGAAGCTGCCCCCGAGGAGCCCCAGAGCCGACGAGCGAGTGGACCTGTATACCGGATTATTCTGCCGACGACAGCCCGCCTTCCCAGGCACGGATTATGCTTTGTATACTTTGATTATTCCATGGATAAAGACCCCCGACACTGCCGTGTGTTGGAACCCCCCCCCCTGGAGAGGACGCAAGGTGAGGAGACGCTCTGCAAGACGAGGTCGCTTCACGTCTCTCCTCCGTGGACCGGATGACGCCGGCCCACAAAGAGTCCACCTGCTTTCATCTGTGGTCCAAGGATCGCCGGCGCATTGAACGGCACTACAGTGGGTTCACCTGGGATACCCTTGGCCGGATGAGGCAGCCGGATTCTACCCCCCCCCCCCCTCCTACTCCTGTCGGCTTACAAGCGACCGGATTAACCCCCCCTAGCGTATCCAGTATATAATCATTAAAGTATCATTGCTGTTATTCCTTAAACTATTCCAGGTCGTATATGTACCACCTGCGCCTTCAGAGATTGGACATTCTCTATTGATATACCGACGAATACTCTTGCCATAAAAGTGCATACTAATTCCCATTCATAAATGTGATTGATCTGATTAAGTGCTTGCTCTACACACCATCGTTGTGTAGAAATAAAGACCTATTTCTAATTCGTACATTTGTGTTGGATCCGTTTCATCTACGTGACAGTGTTCATCATAATATATTTATGCCGTGTACTGGGTGGCCGAATATTAAGTACAAAGGTAGTGGTAGTAAGTATCATATCTAGTAATACAGTCAGGGAATTGTACCCCTCAGTTACAATTATTATTATTATTATTATTATTATTATTATTATTATTATTATTATTATTATTATTATTATTATTATTATTATCCTCATATCCTCTCTGGCTGCGGGGAAATGCTGTGCTGGGGGCGTGTTTTGTTTACTATTCCTGACTGATAATGGCAGCGCCCAGCGCCCTCACGTATTTCTCTTTTGTCGAGCGAAAAGAAAATAACGTTTTAGTTATGTCATTTGTGTTTTGGCTCAAAGATACTAGAGTCTAAGTTAACGTTAACTATCAGGACTCATCCAAATCCACTCGCCACCCGCATAGAATGATACGAGGCGACACACAGCAAATGGGACGGAAAACTATTTCCAACTACTTGGAGAGAGAATATAGTACAAGATGGAAATGAGATAAAGAAAATGTTGCTGCTGGAATAACGTTACATCTCAACAGACACTGGTGAGGTGAGTGCAGTGATGTGAATGTAAATGAATGGAAACTCAAGTTGATCAACGAATCTCATCAATACTAATCAAACAATATAAATATAGTCCTTTCATGCACAATTGATATCCTAACTATTCTAACGTTGCAATGCACGATTGATATCTTAAACAACGTTGCAAGACGGTTTATTATAATGAAACGCTCCGGCGACAGATATCAAGGCTGTTCAAGCACTTATTTTCAACCTAGAACCTAAACGTGCATGCGCTCAACCTAAACGTGCACGCGCGCAACCTAAACGTGCACGCGCGCAACCTAAACGTGCCTGCGCTCAACCTCCCCGAGCAATTAGGCACGGTGCATTTCTTATTACGTCGGGACATTTGTGTTTGTGTGAGATTTGTGTTTGTATCTCTAGACCACATTGCTTAGCAGAGTTCAGTGATGTGAATGGAAACTGTCAAGTTGATCAACCCATTTTGAGTATCTGCATGGGAGCAATTTTTTTATTCTTCAAGTAACTAAATAGTTACTTTTCACAGTAACGCATTACTTTTGGGTGTAACTAGTAAAGTAACTGAGTTACTATTTTTCAGTAACTAGCACAACACTGGTTAACATCTTGTTTCTCTTTTCTCTTAAAAAGTGAGGAGGGTTTCAGAACGGCGGCCTGTCTGAGTGAGTGTTATATCATTGTGTACAAGTTCAGGTGATAGCTGCTTAGCTTACGTGCTAGTGGTGGCCTACTGTTAGCCAGTCAGCTGTTAGCTGCGGCGCTAGCCTGCTGTGATCACTAGGTGGCCTACCGAGGCTAGGCTAGGAAACGTTAGCTTGCTGCTATCGGCCGAGGCCCAGCGCGGGGTGGCTCCGGCCCCTCGCGCGCCGCCGCGGTTCCCAACTCCCCTCTCCCTCACGGGGAGAGGCGGGGGGGATTCGAAGCTCCCCTCTGGTTGCGTGCGCCGTTCGCTCGGCGTCTCGCGGGCAGGGGCGGTAGCGCCCGACGGTTAGAGCGGCCGTTAGCTTAATGCTACTCTGTTGAACGTGCTTTGATTATAACATGTTTTAAACACTCTTGACTACGACGTCATCTTTGACAGAGGATGTTCGTCGAACCTGCCCTGGGCCAGGACGGCAAGGACTGCGTCAACAAGGGGGACCGTAGCGACGGGATGGAGCGGCGACGCTGCCCAGATCGACAACACAGAACGGCTGTGTTTACTACGGTGCCTTGAGACTGCACTTCGCTTGATCTACGCTCCGGGTAGGCAAGGCCTGACCAGACCTTGTACACTTCTTCTGGCTTTCCCTTCTAAATGTTTTGTAAATAACGATGAAAACGAGTGTTGCTGCACTACATTTAGGATACGAAGCGAGTTATGTGTGAATTGTCTTGTCACTGGTATTTAGCTTCTCCATGCAAATCGGGTTGTTGTTACAGATGTGAAAATGATCTGGTTTGTTGTGTTGAGAAACATCATGTGTGTTTATATGTACCGTGTACTCACAACTAAGGGGGTTAACTAACCTATAAAGCTATGCTTAGTGACAAATGAGTAAAGAATGATTCTTTTCTCAGCCTGTAATGACAATGAACAGTGTGTTCACATATTAACAGGTTTTCCTGTTTAAACTGGCCGTATTAAGGGTAAAGTAGGAGGATTGTGTTTCCCCAACGGTTCCCTGGGGACTTCTTCATCCTCCTCTCAGACATGTTGTTGCACTACATTGTGTCACTGTGTGGTAGGGATACGATGTAACCCTTAGCTTGATTGCTGAGGTTGTGCTAAAACTGCTGGAGAAACTTTATTTTCCTAAAAGAAAAGATTGTTTGGTCGCTTTCGTGTGTGCTTAGCAAGGCCTGTGGCCGATACTAATCGAGAATTATGTATTCTCTCATTATGAAAAACGGCGTTCCTCTGTAGAGTGTTTTTGCCATTTTTTGTAGGTGATGATGGGTTGTGTGTGTCATGTGACCTACAACTGGGTTGGACTGGCCACAGAAGCACATGTGTAAGTTTGGTACCGGGGCTCTTGGAGAGCCCTCTCTATTTCTGTGTTTTTTCCTTAGTAAAAATCAGATAGCAGGTTAGCTCATGCGCTGTGTGAAGCTGTCAGACACTTCATGGAGCTGACTATGACTGTGTCATACTCTCTTTTTGTCATTACATTTGGTCAGGGGTAAACCCACCTGTCCTTCAAGGTTCCTGTCACGTTGCGGTTCGGCACGTTACAGGGTGAGGGGGGGGGGGGGGGTTTCCTGGTCCCACGGCCTGGAATATTGGGCGTGTGCACCGCAGAAATTCCCCCGCCATAGAGTACGTCACCATGCGCGTCTCTGTTGGTAGGACTTCCGTGTGCTGTTCAGGTCCATGTGATGGATCTGTTTCGGGGGGTGGTCAGGGCTCCTCCTCACCAAGCTCCTATTCGGGCCTTCTGTGAGTTGGGACTCTCCTTCCATGTGAGGGAGCCTCCTTCAGAGTACAGTGCCTCCTCCTCAGATTGTCAAGGTGAGTGGACCCTCAAGAAGGAGTCCTACTCTATTGTGTATGTATTCGATTCAATTCGATTATTGAGTGTGTATGGGTTCAGTGCCTCCTCCCCGGAGAGCCCTAAAACCAATTTTTTACATGGCTCAAGGTGCAATATATTCTTTTCAATCTGTACAGCTCGCGTGGGAAGTCTCTCTGGGGATTCCCGTCTCCTTCCTATGGGAGGGTGGTGGGATGTAAAAATGTGAAATTTTTTTACCCCCGGCTGTGTAGACTGGGATACATACTGTTGGTGCTTCCTTCTTTTCTATTAAAAAGAGTTGGGGTTAGGAAGTATCACACCCCTCTTGTCGTTCCCCTGGGCGCCTTGGGGATTCAATGACAGGTCTAAATAGCCTGTTCATTGATGTGGGTGTGTCCCGACGCACGTATAGTGCTAGCTCGGGGTGTTCTGTAAACAGGCGACTGACTGGCACGCCTTGGTTGCTTGAGGTTAAAACGGCGTTTTTATAAAGCAACTGGGATGGAGGTTTTTCCTCTTCCGACGACCAAATCCGACGACCTGGTTTGGTTATCGACGGATTCTCGTTCATATCTGGGGGATGATGACGGAATGGATCTGAACATATGTAGAGGGGTCTCACGCCCTGGGGGTGGGCCACCGGGCACGGTTCGCCCGAACGTCTGGGTGGCGCCTTCTTTTCATGTTTAAGATCAACACGCATATCTGCCCCTTCTCCTGGAGTAGGCATGTCGGCGTGGTTAGGGCACGGGACTGGTTCTGGTCACGCTGGTCCGGATCAGTTGAACCCGTTGTCCGCCGGGGATGTAGATCTGCTGTTCTGGTACCCTGAGGGACTTGGGCTTTTTTCAGGGGGAAAAATGCCAGGTCGGTCCGGGTGTCACAGGGTTAAGCGCTATGGAGACCTTTGTTGGGTAAATTTTTTACTCAGCACTGTCGTAATGGCTTACGGCCATGCCAACCTGTACACGCTCGATCTCGTCGGATCTCGGCCGCTACACAGGTTGGTCCTGGTTAGTACTTGGTTGGGAGACCGCCTGGGAATACCAAGTACGGTGTGCTTGGGGCTGGTTCTCCATTCTTTTTCGCTCCTCTCTCACGCATGGCGAAGAGGGGCCTGTTGGGGTGGTCTTTGACCTCCTCTGGTGACCCTGTGCTTCCCGTATCGCCGGGCCCGGTCCGAAGTCATGTTTCGTCGACCCGTAGGCCTGGGTTAACCCTTTTTTGAAAACTGAAACACTCGTACTGCGGTATAGCCGGTGTATACCCGCAGGTGTGTTTTGGAGTTTTTTTCTTGAGGGGTTATAGGAACAACCACCGCATTGGGTAACACCAAGGTGGTTGATTCCCTGGTGTGTTGGAGCAGTGTCAACTCCCGGGTTCACCGGTTGAGGGTGCCCCTGCACGTTCATGACGTCTGCCAATCGTGTCAGCCTTCTCTGCCTCAACCCCTCTGGGTGGGTTTTTTTTTTAATGGAGGCTTGGTCATGCAACAACGCCAGCTTACGCCCCTTCCGCCGGGGTCGGCTGTGTTCAGCTGTCCCCTCTGGCGCCTGTCTCGTCCGCAGTCTCCAGGCTAGGGTTAACAGCCTGTTGCCTGGTTTTTCCCCGGTGCGCTGCCTGCTTCCGTTGGTTAACCTTTTTTGTGTGCTTACGGCCATGCTGACTGCCTGTTCTGCAGGGTCAGTGTGCCAGGCGGTGTACTATTGGGGGGACAGGGCCCGCTCGGCTGAGGGGCCTTTGTCCGAATACGCTGGCGATGTGGGGGGTGGGGTCACTAAGTGCCCACCTGGTGGGGTCTTGATGCTGGCATCATGGACTTCTCCGGGCCCCCGTTCCAGGGGGTCCAGTCCCTTTGGTGGGTCTGGGTCTTCCTTCGCGCTCCGCTGCTACGGCCTTGCCACAGGGTTGGGTTTGCCCTTGACCCCGTGATTCTGGGGGCAGTAACGAGGTTGTTCCCTCCGTTCTTTCCCGGGTGGCATGCGGGTTGTGAGTGTGTGTAGTCGTGGGGTCAAGCCACGGTCTGCTCACCCTGTGGGTTGAGTTGCTTGAGTGCCTCTTCGCACGGTCGGGTCCGTCGCCCTCCCGTGAAGCCCCAATAGGGGGGGTGCCCTCCATTAGGGGGGGTCGGGGGGGCTCGGTCCTCCCTGATCTGATGGCTGTGGGGGGCCTCAGCGGGGTACATTTGTCGAGCTTCTAGCTCCCGCTCAGCTCCTATTATGCAATGAGACGCTGAGCGGGAGCTAGTGTGATACAGAACGTTGGGTTATGACTATAACCAAGTTCTGTTAACACTAGTGGACGCTCAGCGTCTAGACGCCGCTGCGGCCCTTGATTTTTCATTGTGGTGAAATTTGTTGGGAAGGAGATGAGTGTGTGGCACCACCCCTGCTTATGTAGGTAAACGGATGGGGGTGTGGCCAGATGAATGCTGGCATTTAAAGGTACATTTTGAAATGTATTCAGTATATATATGCTGAAGCGAGATATATGCAATGAGACGCTGAGCGTCCACTAGTGTTAACAGAACTTGGTTATAGTCATAACCCAACGTTTCCTTCAGACTGAAGCACAACTTGTCTTCCAGTCGGGACCACAGATCAAGCAGCCCCCAATTGGTAGCCTACAGGGCTTGTATTTTGGTTTGGCTCTTCTCGTTGTTATGCTATCGGTATCCTATTATTATGCAAAGTCTAGGTGATAAGTGCCGGCCGGGTATTTGCCGCACGGGCCGGCGCGACGAGTCCAGTGACAATTGTGAACGCATTTGTGTGTGCGCGCGTGCACATCATTGCGCGCACTTCTGCCTCAGTGACCTACTACAACGGCGTGTAACCGCGTGTGTGCACGACTGCACCACTGCTTATTAATACTACAACTATGTACATACATCCGATTAGCACTATTACTCAATAGTACTAATGTATACATTTATATCCAGTTTAATCACCTGTACATTGTATATTGCTATTGCACTTTACTGTTACATTTGCACTCTGGTTGGATGCCAAACTTATTTTTGTTGTACTGTACTTGTGCTGTATACTGAATGATAATAAATTTGAATCTAATCCACAGGACCCTTTCGAAAGACGACAACTACAAAAATGACAAATGTATCCAAAGGGTTGTTGTCAATCATGGCTATTGTATTGGTATGCAGTTTTTGCACACGTGTATTCTTGAAAGGTTTGACCTGTAGATAGAAACATATTTTTAGAACTTTCTCAGCCCACCATAATTCAAAATAAAAACTAAAAGCAAACATTTCCCAGCCTCAAAAGAAGTGCAAAACAGGATCTTAGCTGTTGCATACTGTAAATCCTTACACCAAAGGCTGTTTCACGGATTGTGCCTTTAGATCTACTATTCGGTGGAAACGTGTGTTATACTCCAGGCCTCCACGAGGTGGCGGTAATCCTGTAGTGCTGATAATAACATTAGTGCAGTCAATTCGAGTCCAATTACCAATTTGCTGATTTATCAAACGAGGCCGTTGTGTTGTGGTTTTGAACGGTCGTTGTGTGAAAGAAAGACTAGATTTGAAAACACCCCCCCCCCCCCCCCCCCAACACGAGAGGCTTAACCCCTCAGTCAACAGCATGAGTTCACTGCATGGGAAACGCAGACTTCGGTGCCAAGAGAGCAAGCCTCATAAAAACTGTGATTTAAGAAACGCAAAGCTGTCTTGGCCACTGAGTCTGACACCATAACCCATTGCACTGTGAGACTTACAGTTTCACTTGGTGGCTTTGAAAGGTGGTATTTCAGAGGACTCTTTGTTCACAGAGATAGTTTAAAAGTCACAGAGTAGCTGACATGGACCTTATTTAGTGGTTGCATGTGTTTGTGAATAGTTTACAGTGGAGCTTTTTCGTGTAATTACATAAGTCTGACTCACTGTTTCCCCCCATGCAGTCTACCTAAACCAAAACAAAAACAAAAAGCCAGCACAGCTTTGACTTGCGCGCCTATAATAACATGTGACATTATTCATTCGAGGATGGAAGCATTTAACGAAAACCAGTTTTCTGTTCTGATAAGTCCATAAAAGTATAATTATATTCATACAACGTAACTTGAATAGAATTGTATTTTCTGTTTTGTTCTGCCTTTTTCTTTTGCTGTTGTAAATGGTTTTTAATGTTTCTTCCCAGAGTAAGTCGTGTGATGTTGTGCTGCAGCGGCGGCCAGATGCAAAACAATACTAAAAACCAGAGGTCCCCACGAGTCGAGCGCCTAATTGAAACCAGATGTGACGCGAGTTCTAGAAACTACACATTCCTCACGTCTTGGCGTAGAATCATCATTTTAAAAAGCGTACAAAAAAACTAAAATGTCTTAAATGTAAACAAAAGCGTACAAAGAAAGCATACAAAAAACTAAAATGTCTTAAATGTAAACAAAGGCGTAGAAAAAACGTACAAATAACTCAAATGTAAATGTAAACAAATGCAAACGGCAGTTTGCATTTACGACATTTTAGTTTTTTTTGGTACGCTTTTTTTGTAATTATTCTCCGCGAGGAATGTGTAGTTCTAGTCAACATTTGTTGTTAAAACCAACTGTCTTCTTACCTTTCATTGTGTTTTACAGAACTGTACCGTCGCGAAACTCTGTCGTCTTGAAGTCACATCCACAGCATTGCAATGGCATTTGTATGGTATTATCTACTTGAGCGCCACACTGCACCTTTTTGCACCACGGAATTATTATCCACACAGTATCCCAAATATCCTCTCCTCGTCCCGGTAATAAAAGGTGACAAAAACCCGTCAAAGCTCCATCCAGCAGCTGAGTTCCTTTTTTTTCTTTTTTTTGTAGATGCAGGTATTAGTCACACACTGGTCCACTTCGGATGATAATAATAATAAACTCTGTTGTGTGTGTGTGTGTGTGTTGGTATGATAATTGGACAAGTGGAGGTTGAAAATACAACTCTTTCTCAAAGTACAAAAAAAAAAAAAAAAAAAAGGGAAAAAAGTTGCAGTTTGGGGGAAAAACTGCTGAGGTGAGGATGTAGGATAATAATGTCCGTCTCGCGCAACTGGTACCCGCAGCTGGAACTCACGAGAGAGAGAGGGGGGGAGCGAGAGAGAGAGAGGGGGGGGGGGGGGGCGAGAGAGAGAGTTTGCCCCCAAACGTAAGAGGAAGTCGCGCACCCGCAGGGCTTGGAGGGGGGCGGGAACCACGTGCTCTTCACATCTGTGTGCACCCCCCCCCCCATCTGAGTGATGTCGGTATAGGCTGATCACTACAGAGCGGATTATAAAGTAGTGCTTCTGAAAATACAATATCCCCGTTTAAACACACAGGCTACTATTTGAATATAGCAGCGGTATTACCTTTTGGCAACGTTTTTTTTTAAATTGAAATATTTATACTTTAGCATTATCGTCATGACGTCATATCGTCTTAAATCAGCGATGCAGTGGTGGGCATACGCGGTCAAACGACGTTTAGGCTACGTCACTGAGGCAGAAGTGCGCGCATCCTATTATTATGCAAAGTCTAGGTGATAAGTGCCGGCCGGGGTGCGTGTAACTGTTCCGCAACAGTAAGTGACTTCCGGTGTAGGCCTGATTGGCCCCGACAGGCACGTGACGCGCAACTTTCTCTGCCGCGCGGCACGCTCCGCGGAGCCGAGCGGCAGAGCTTACGGAATTACGTAACCGTCCAAATACGCCATGACTCTCATTTGGCGCTATAGCTCACCTGGCAGAGCAGCGGTCCTGCGATCCTGTGGTCCGTTGTTGGTGAGTTCGAATCCCATCAAATCTTTTTTTTTTAACGTGATTTTTTTTTAACGTGTATTCTTTCGCCGGTTAAGGTTAGGCATGGTTAAGGTTAAGGTTAGGCATTGTTTCGGAGTTGGTTAAGGTTAGAACGGTTAAGTTTAGGCGCTGTTAAGGAGCTGGTTAAGGTTAGAGTTTGTCTTAGAGAATGGCAATATTCTTTCTATGGTTAAGGTTAGGCATGGTTAAGGTTAAGGTTAGGCATTGTTTCGGAGTTGGTTAAGGTTAGAACGGTTAAGTTTAGGCGCTGTTAAGGAGCTGGTTAAGGTTAGAGTTTGTGTTAGAGAATGGCAATAGACAGCCTATTTCCGCGCGACAGCTCTCAGCAGCCTCGTTGCGCGTCCTGAGTTTGCCGCGTCACGTGCCTGTCGGGGCCAATCAGGCCTACCCCGGAAGTCACTTACTGTTGCGGAACAGGTACACGCGGCCGGGGTATATGGCGCGACGACACAAAGATTACTCGTCGCGCCGGCCGGCACTTATCACCTTGACTGTGTGTGTGTGTGTGTGTGTGTGTGTGCGTGTGTGTGGAGTGTTGGGCGTGTGTTATGTGACAAAGACCGCCCGTCTCGTCCCCAGCTCCGCCTCATGAAAGAGGAGAGAGACATGTATGCGTGTGCGCGCGCACGTGCGCGGGAGCGAGCGTGCACGTGGCGTTTGGCCTTGGCCCATATTACGACTGCACCACTGGTCTTAAAATAGAAAAACGGAATAAACTGAACCAAAATATAGAATATATATATATATTAATCATTTCACAACTGGGTATAGGAACAGCATGATCTTTTCAATATTAAGGATAATTTTACCAGAGGTGGCAGCATCATGAAGAGATGACTTAAGATAAGATAATCCTTTATTGATCCCCTTGGGAAAATTCGGGTGTCAAAGCAGCATGGGGGGGGGATACAGGGTGGGGGATGCATAGCTTCAGTACAAATACAGTATGGGGAGGGGGGGGGGGTGAGTCTTAGGCTGAACATGCTCTTCATTCTGGCTAGCTCCTCGTAGAGGGGGTGAGAGTTCTCCAGGATGGCTTCTAGCTTTTTCCTCATCCTCCTCTCAGCCACCACCAGGTTATCCAGCTCACCACCCACTACTGAGCTAGCCTTCTTCACCAGCTTGTTCAGCTTGCTCAGCTTGCTGGAGTCCCTTGAGTTGATGTTGCCCCCCCCAGCACACCACAGCAAAAAAGAGGACGCTGGCTACAGCTGACTGGTAGAACGATAGCAGCAGTCGGTTGCACACGTCGAACGACCTGAGTCTCCTCAGGATGAACAGCCTACTCTGTCCCTTCCTGTAGAGGGCCTCAGTGTTGTCCGACCAGTCCAGTTTTTTGTTCAGGTGAACTCCAAGGAACTTGTAGGACTCCACCATCTTCAATCAATCTCTACCTCCTCCCCTCTGAGGATTATGGGAGATGGGGGACCCTTCCTACCTCTCAGATAGTCCACCACCAGCTCCTTTGTCTTGCTAACGTTGAGTTGGAGCTGGTTACTGTCCGACCACCCTACGAAGCTCTCCACCAGAGCCCTGTATTTAGCCTCATCGTCGTCCACAATGTAGCTGACGATGGAGGAGCCATCGGAGAACTTTTGCAAGTGGCACGTCCTTGTGTTGTAGTGGAAGTCGGAGGTGTAGAGGGTAAACAAAAAGGGTGACAGCACGGTACCCTGGGGAGCATTTAGGCAAAAACACAGTTTTCCTCAAAAAGTGACCTAATAGCCATTATTTTAAGAAGGTGACAATATTCAGAACAGACTATTCATGATTATTACCCATCTGCTCATATCTCATAACACTCACAAATTAGAAAGACAAGCTGAGTCGTTGGCGTCCATATATACCACCAGCAGAGTTCTATGGTCCATTTGCTCAGCTCACACCTTGTAATTCAGTGTAATGTGTAATGTAGAGGGACAATGGGTCTCATTCCCGAACATTTTCCAAAGAGTTCTCTTGGAAGACTTATCTTGGAACCTACTGAGACAGAATCAATGACAAGTTCACTCTGAGTCCTCAACTATCTCAACTGGCTCAAACTATCACAGTTGCGATATCTGCGTTGGGGAATGGCACCATGTCTCAAACGCAAACACGCGTCCCCGTTCAGGTCATTTGCATACAAAACAACGCCTCCAGAGCTCCTTATAAGGCAACTAATGATGCAGCCGTGTGAAAATGGACGCGGAAGCACTTTGCGAGTCTTGCGACCCATCAAAATTAGATTAGATTAATGTATTGGCATCATATATAGCACTTCACTTAGCAAAAGCGAAAGGCCTCTCCTCTGTCCTGATTCTCCTAGATCTATCTGCAGCCTTCGACACAGTCAACCACCAGATCCTCCTTGCGGCCCTCGCAGGAATGGGAGTGGCTGGCTCTGCGCTGACATGGCTGTCATCATACCTCAATGACCGCTCCTACCAAGTGTCATGGAGAGGGACCCTGTCGGCCACCCGCCCCCTGCGGACGGGTGTGCCCCAGGGCTCGGTTTTAGGACCCCTTCTCTTCTCCCTCTACACTAAATCACTGGGTAACATTATCACGTCTCATGGCTTCTCCTACCATTGTTATGCCGACGATACTCAACTCTTCCTCTCCTTCCCTCCCTCAGATATCCACGTCTCTGAGCGGATCTCTGCCTGTCTGTCCGACATCTCCGCCTGGATGACGTCCAACCACCTCAAACTGAACCTAAGCAAAACAGAATTGCTCCACCTGCCGGCCAAATCCTCCCCCCTAACCGACCTTTCAATCACAGTCGAGAATGCAGCTGTGACTGCGTCCCCGACCGCCAAGAACCTTGGTGTTGTCCTCGACGACCAGTTGAACTTCTCTGCTCACATCGCAGCGACGACCAGAACCTGCCGATTCCTCCTGAGCAACGTCAGAAGGATCCGCCCCTTCCTGACAAAAGAAGCCACCCAACTCCTCGTCCAATCAACAGTCATCTCCCGCCTCGACTACTGCAATGCACTGCTCGCTGGCCTCCCGGCCACTGCCACTAAGCCTCTTCAACTCATTCAGAACGCAGCGGCCCGCCTGATCTCAAACCTACCGAAGTCGGCCCATGTCACCCCACTTCTTAGGGACCTGCACTGGCTCCCCATTGCTGCACGAATCCGCTTCAAGGCCCTCGACCTAGCATACCGTGCGGCAAAGGGAACCGCTCCCGCCTACCTCCGGTCAATGGTCTCTAACTACACACCCTCAAGACCCCTACGCTCTGCATCTTCTGGCCGCCTCAGACCTACTCCTATCCAAGCTCCGGGAGGGTCATCAAAGAGAAGTCGCCTATTCTCAGTCCTTGCCCCACAATGGTGGAATGAACTACCCACCCCAGTTAGGACAGCCGAATCCCGTCCAATCTTTCGCCGTCGACTAAAGACGCACTTCTTCAACCATTATCCGAATTAAAAAAAAAAAAAAAAAAATATATAAAAAAAAAATCTAACCCTAACTAACCGTACTGTCATGCACTTGTCCTAATAAACTAACCTACACTGTAGCACTCAACACTTTGATGAACATTGTTGCTCAGCTGATAGAGTTGTGCCCTTCCTGATGGCTTGTCGTACAGAACTTGTAAGTAGCTTTGGATAAAAGCGTCAGCTAAATGACTAAATGTAAATGTAAATGATATATAGTACAGCTCGTGGTACACCTGCCGCAGCGCGTGCACACACACGCACACACACGCGCGCAGTACTGCTCCGCTCCGAGCCGCTCCCAGCCGCTCAGTGCACACGATCAAACTGATGTAATATACATGTAGTACAATGCCAAAGCAATAGGTGGCGATGTACAAACATGAAGGTAATTTTTAACCAATCAGAAGGGTGAACCGTCACTACACATCCTGCTAAGTCAAAGTAGAATCCGCCATCTTTAAATCACCTTGGGACCTCGGGTGAACGCAACATTTATTTTCAGTGAGAAACAAACAAAGTGCAATAAAAAAAAGGATACATTCACTGTGTTCTGCCTCATTTATTGATGAAACGAAACCAACATCAACACAATGTACCACCAAGAGCGGAGAGTTTAGTCTCTCAAAAAGGGCTGTTGTTGTTAGCTTACATGCTAACGTGAATGGGATCGGCCATAGCATTGCGGCTAGGCTAGCTACCTTAGCATAGTACAGCTAGTTGAATGGATAAACGTTATTTAACATTGCAGAATGGGTACAATACAATACGGCTCAATACAAACAATTGTTAAGGGGCCCAGGGGGTGCAGAGTCATCAACACAATGTACTACCAAGAGCGGAGTTTAGTCTCACAAAAAGAGCGCTGTTGTTGTTAGCTTACATGCTAACGTGAATGGGATCTGCCATAGCATTGCGGCTAGGCTAGCTACCTTAGCATAGTACAGTTAGTTGAATGCACGTTATTTAACATTGCAGAATGGGTACAATACAATACGGCTCAATACAAACAATTGTTAAGGGGCCCAGGGGGTGCAGACTGTTGTAGTTTGGTCAAATCAAGCTAATTTACATCATGCTCCAAAAAAATTATTTTTTTCTGCTGAGCGGGCTGTGGAGCGGGGTGCGCTTGATGCGCAAATGAAGCTGAGCGCTGAGCGAGCGAGATCGGCTTGGGGGGGGGGGGCCAACATGAGCGAATGAGAGCGGAACTCAGCCGTCTAGAGCGAAGAGCGGATTTCTTGGCCGCTCCGCGCCGCTCACATGCTCTGGTCTGTATACAGACTGTACTTATACTGTACATAGGGCAGAGCATATATATAGTATACTAAATCCTAATGAAACAAGTCACTAGAATAATATAAGCCTACTGTTCATTCATTAGACACGTAGGCCATACTGGCGCACACAAGACTTGTTATGGAATATTAATGCAGTCTATTTCCACACGATTAGCTTTAGTTCTTATTTATTTATTTATTTATCCACTGTCATTTGCAGTGTTGGTGTACTAGGCTACATAGTGTATTTCAATATCTGTTTATTGATTAATGATATATTTGAAGGAATGCAAGTTATAGCTATATCAAACAAATGTCTGTCCCATTGTACCAATTCATGTTGGCTATAACCTGCATTCTTTCAAATGTATAATTAATCAATAAAACAGATATGTAACAAATAAGCAATACAAATTCCACAGAAGGCATTAAATAATTATTATTTTCAATAATTTCACAATAATTGCATAATTGTGTTTGAATATCTGAGTAATTAAAGTAATTATACATTTGTCCAAAATAGCTGGTTCAGATATGGTTAATCCAGCTGCCCTGTGATCACATGAATCCATATTATAAATTTTTCCGACATCAAATGCGTAATTTCATATCGTACAAATATTGTCATATTTATTTTAATTATGATTAAGTAATTAATTCCAAGGAGGCCTGTAGCGTTGACATGAAGGAATCACTATGAGAACACAGTCTGTCAAGTCAATAAAATGTTCAATTAGTCAATCAATCATAAGTGTGCTCCTCAGCACTCTTAAATTCTGCTCTCAGCCACGGTCAAATCCGATCTCAGGAAAATTTGGGGAATCGTGCTACTAGCGCTAATATGTCTTAAATGGGCAGAAATCTGCCTAAGAGGACCTTTTTTGTTGTAAATCCGTTCGGGAATGAGACCCAATGATATAATCAAGTAGGCTAGCTGTCCTAAGATGTTTCTTTTTAAAGAGGATTTGGTAGTTAACATTGGGTCTCATTCCCGAACAGATTTACAACAAAACATTTAGTCTCAGGCCAATTTAAGACATATGTGGAGGAAGGAGGAAGGAACGTGCGGGTGGTCAGGAGACATGGACGAGGACGTTGAGAGCCATGAGGAGGTTCCACGGAGGCTTCGCGGGTGCCATTTCCCGCCGGACGGGGGTCAGAGTTGACTCGGGAGGGGAGCAAAGGCACATGGCAGGCTCGACGGTGTGGGCGACCGGAAGATCTGGGGAGCCGCTGCGGGGGTTGGTCGAGGACATTGGTGGCCTGGCCCGGCGGACATGAGGACATGTGCGGAGCACACAGCGAACTATGTTGTGTACAGAGCCGTGGTCGAATAGAACTCTCTGCATTGGTAGAGCCATGATGGAAATGGAACTCTCTGACGGGGTACTGTGAACTGTGTATGGTGTACAGGGTACTGTGAACTGTGTATGGGGTATGGGGTACTGATTGATTGATTGATTGAAAAGTTTATTAACAGATTGCAGAATGGGTACAGTACAGTACAGCTCAATACATACAATTGTTAAGGGGATGCAGACCAGAGAAAGACTTTCGTCTTGTTTACATCAGGGTCCCCCATTTTCAATTCATCATAACATATATGACATACATGACATACAGATAGACAGTACTGCTACATCTATACATGTATGACATATCAGATTTGCAAATACAGTACTGTTTGTGATACAAAAGTGTCCAGAAAAAGAGTGTATACATTTGACGTAGAAACTGTACATTGGAGGAGGTTGGGTGGGTGGGGTGGGGTTGGGTGGGTGGGTGGGGGCTGTACATTGGAGGTGGGGGTGGGGGGGGTTGGGTAGGGGGGGGGGGACACTGTACACTGTACATTGGAATACTGACAAAGCCATACTTGGTAATTTACTGTACAACTGGGTTAGGACATTTGTAGGGGCCAGTTTTGAATTGCAGTCTCCCGTAGGTGTTCTTTCAGAGTGTTTTTGAAAGTGGGTAGTGATTCACATTCCTTTACAGCTTTGGGTAGGGCGTTCCACATTGATGTGGCATAATTGCGAAACGTGTTTAGTCCCTTGTTTGAGCCGAATCTGGGTTTAACATGATTTGTGGAGCTCCCTCTGGTGTTGTGATCGTGGTATTCACTGACCTTTGGGAAGTATTTTGACATGTACATGGGTACCTTGGTCGCGTAGTGTATCTTGTAGACCAGGCCCATTGCAAGTTGCTGTACTCTGTCGTCTACTCTAAGCCATCCTAGGTTGTCAAAGTGGGCAGGGGTGAGGTGGGTTCTAGGAGTCAGGTCAAGCAGTAGTCTGACTAGTTAGTTTTGAGATGTTTGTAATTTGTTTTTTAGTGCCTTTGAGGTGCTTTGGTACCATGAGGTGCAAGCATAGTCGTAGTACCCTTGAATGAGTGCTCCTGTCAGAGTCTTCAGGGTATTCTTGTTTACCAGGGAGGAGATCCGGTACAAGAATCGAGTTCGTTGGTTGACTTTTTTTTATTACATTGGATGCCATTTTGTCACAGGAAATATTAGCCTCTAGGATGGAACCCAGGTAGGTAATTTCATCTTTCCTTGTGACAATATTGTCACCCACTGTAACCGAGAAGCCGTCGGTCTTGCTGAGTTTGTTATTTGAACCGAAGAGAATGGACTCTGTTTGTTGTCGGCGAGCCATATGCAGATTTTGCCTAGTTCCGAGCTGAGGGCTTTTTCAACCTGTAACTTGTTCTTGTCAGAGACCAGCAGGGCTGAGTCGTCCGCAAACAGGAACAAGTTGCAGTCACAAGCTGACGACATGTAATTTGCATAAATTAGGAATAGTAGCGGTCCTAGTATGCTTCCTTGTAGAACACCACAGCTCACTGTGAACTGTGGGTACTGGGTACTGTGTGAACTGTGTACGGGGCACTGTGAACTGTTTGGGGATTTAGCTACTGTGTTTAGCGGGTATTGGGGTGGGGCTAGCACTGCTAGCAGTTAGCGTAGCGTCGCCCCCGGTTGTTAGGTGTAGCCACCGGCAGCTGGGGTGGGAAGCAAGACATCTCTGTTATTGGGGAGGGCGTCTCTCTGTCGGTCTGGGAACAGGAGGACGCGAGCAACCTGGAACCAATGGGATTTGGTGGTTGTCGTCTCTTGGGGCCTGACAGAAAGGGTTGCAGTCAGTAACCAACAGAGCACGACGGGGCTAGCAGTGAGCGTGGCATCATAACCGGTGGTTAGGTATAGCCACCGGACAGTGGCGGCTCTACCACTAAGGGCGCTAGGGCGCCGACCCACCTGCTGGCCAGCTGCTGTTAAATCAGAGAAGAAGACAATAAAACTTTTTCGTTTTTGTGTTTTATAGCCCTATAAATAATATAAACATGTTTAAAATTAATAATATTTACTCATTTTAAGTATGTTTGTATTTCCAATGCACAATATAACGTTATTATCTAAATAAAAAAAACATCGTTTTCCAGAGCAGGAAGTGACATCACGTTTTTTTTATTTTTTTTATTTTTTCGTATTTCTCGGCCCGGGCTATACGCGATAGCGCTCTGAGTGCGCGTCACAGTTTGATCGCTGTCTCCGTCACAGCCAATCAGTGCATACGGCGTTGTGCGTTGAAATATGACTATTATGTTGGAATCCGAGCGCGATTTGAAGCGGTCTAGCCAGCAGCGTGAACTTCCGTGAAGAATTTCCATAGCCGCATTTTGCGGAGACGCTCTCTGATTGGCCGACGCCAGTATTTTTTTCCATGGCAGAATTTCACAGAGACGATCTCTGATTGGCCGAATCCAATTTCTAATGTTCCAATTCTAGCTTCTAGCTTGGTTCCTAGGTTGGTCTAGGACTGTTGTTTGTCTTAGAGCGTGCCGTGCCGTGACTGCAAGTTCTTTAGACTGTTAAGCTTAGGCACTCTTTCAAAGTTGGTTAAGGTTAGAGTTTGTCTTAGAGCATGGCGATAGAACGCCAGGTAGTTTGCAGTCTGTTCGAGCGGAAATGGACAAAGGAATGTACTTGTTGAGTGTTGTGCTAACGAGCTCAGCTGAGCTAACACTTGGCTAACAACAAGCTATATGGCGGATTATACACGTTTATCAAGCTCTCCTGCCCTGGACGTTTCAACTAAACAGTGAGTCTCTCTCTCTCTCTCTCTCTCTCTCTCTCTCTCTCTCTCTCTCTCTCTCTCTCTCTCTCTCTCTCTCTCTCTCTCTCTCTGTGCTTAACGTTAACGTTTGTAAATAGTTTTTTTTAGGAGCAGTACTGTTAGGCTACTGCTGTGCTGGCCATTCATGAAGCGAGACATTGCTGATTGTTTATTTATTTTATAACACAAGACTATGACTACCAACTGCCTAGCCAGCCGTGTATCAATCTTGGATGCAATAATAACGTTACTTACCACACTGACTATGTCGATGGCTCATTGATTTAACTACTGCAGCTCTCTCGGATTGAAAATACGTGGATTATGGCTTGTTCAATATCGTCTATGTTTGAATGAATTAATGAATGAGAACTTTATTAACAGATTGCAGAATGGGTACAATACAGTACGGCTCAATACACACAATTGTTAAGGGGATGCAGACCAGAGAAAGACGTTTGTCTTGTTTACATCAGGGTCCCAGATTTTCGATTCATATCGATAGCTTAATAGCTAGCCTTGGCTCGTTTAACAATATGCAAAATATGTGTACAGCCCTGTACTCATACTGAAGTTATTCTTGGTATATAATAGGTCTGATTGTGTAACGAATCGATTCCACGTCGCGCTGTGTGTGAGAGAGAGAAGGAGAGAGGGAGAGATCTGCCTGTGTTTGGAGACGGGCGAGTTTTGTTTCTAACTTTTCTATTTATATTGTGTTTCAAGTTGTGAATTAGAGTCTAGACTATACTTTATTTGACTGGTTGTGTGTTGTTGTAGTAACAGCTGAGCGACTCGTTCATAAGAGCCGATTCATTGCCGTGAGCGTGAGTCGAATCGCTCACGTCTTGCCATGAGTCTTGCGTGGTACAGTACTGTACTGTACAAAATATTTGGTATAGCGCCCCTAGTGGCGAAGTACCCAGCGGCCGCCACTGCCACCGGAAGCGTCGCGTGGCTAGCTGCTGGCCTAGCATTGGTGGGGGGTTTAATTTTGTGGACTGGGGGTGTTTTTTATTTTTATTTTTTATCTTTCTTCCCCTCTTTTTCCCGATTTTTCTCCCATCCCACCCTTCCTGGTTGTTGCGCACTTTCCCCTACTGTTGGTCCGGGAGACCGGAGACTGTCACATGCTTTCCTCCGACGCACGTGCAGCCTGCCGGCAGGCCAGCCTGGCCGCGCAGATTCTCACCGGGGAGAGTGTAGCGTGTGGGAGGCCGCACTATCTCTCCCTAGATCCTACCCTTGCTAAGCAGGCGCCCCGACCGAACGCCCAGGACCCACCCTTCAGCTTTCCCACCGTCTAATACTGCCAATTGTATTAGTGTGAGCGGCCAGCCAAGCTGATAGCAACGCCGGGAGCTGGATTCGAACAGGCGAATCCAGCTTCTCCGGCGTTGGTGACAAACGCAATCTCCGCTACGCCACCTGACCGCCCTGGGGGTGGTTTTGGTTCGTCCCTCGGGGCGAGGGACTTTGTTGTGGGGGGGTAATGTAGTAACCCTGGGATTTGGGTGGTTGGTCAGTCGAGCTGCCACTCTGCACTCCGCCATCCCGGGGCTGGCGGCGACGCTATTGGAGTCGAGAGTGCGCAGGCTGACCTGAGGAGGCTATAAGAGGGTGGAGCACATGGGGTGCGGCCTCTTGGGGCATGGGAATGTGTAGCAATAAGGCAATGGAACTGCAGCCTGTAACTGAGCGTTGGAATAAAGACCTGAACTGAGAAATACATCTGCCTCGAGAGTCGTGAATAACGTGGTGCAAAACTAAGCAACGTTACGTTACAATATATACACATATACTGTATTGGAGCGGCGATAGTTAACTTTGTTCAGTCTCATTCTATATCACAATGCATGCCTACACATTAGGATTTCTACAGGTTTTTTTGTTTAATGGACTTTGTCCCAGAACAGCTCACTACTTCTGCCAGCTCTCAAGTATATTTATTCTCAACATCTGTTGTTAGCTAAGAGGCAACAACATTTGCCAAATTACAAATCTATCTCTGTGCAATTCATTGGTTAAGCTGTTTCCTAAAATAACCATTACTCATTCTAGTATCACTTCCAATCAGCCTCCATTTCTCTCTCTGCTGTTGCTCAACCTTCTATTGTCCTTCGTAACAATAAGAATAGTAATAATAATAATAGTATTACTTGTAATAATAACAAATAACAACAATCATCATCATCATAAACTTTATTAATACTGCATTTCAAATCATAGTGGTTTAGGCAACAGTGGTTTAGGAGGTAGAGTAAGTAAGGCTTTGTCAATTTTCAAATGTACAGTGTAAAATGTGTGTGTGTCCCCTTCCCAACCCCCCCCCCCCCCCCCCACCTCCAATGTACAGCCCTCACCCAACCCACCCAACCCCACCCCACCCAACCAACCTCCTCCAATGTACAGTTTCTATGCCAAATGTATATACACTCCTTTTCTGGACACTTTTGTATCACAAACAGTACTGTTTTTGCAAATCTGATATGTCATAAATGTATAGATGTAGCAGTACTGTCTATCTGTATGTCATGTATGTCATATATGTTATGATGAATTGAAAATGGGGGACCCTGATGTAAACAAGTCGAAAGTCTTTCTCTGGTCTGCATCCCCTTAACAATTGTATGTATTGAGCTGTACTGTACTGTACCCATTCTGCAATCTGTTAATAAACTTTTCAATCAATCAATCAATCAGAGTGGTCGTCTGGTAATCGGATGGTTCCTGGGTTCATTTCCCGGTTTGATTCCCTCCTCCTGGGCAGCGTGTCAAAGTGATATATATTACATATTGTAAAGCACTTTGGATAAAAGCACTATATAAATCCAGTCCATTTACCATAACAACCACTGTCTCTTGTGTTATAGCCAAATTAATACAACACATATACATATTTAGCATGTTTAGCATTATGACATGTTCATGTATTGCCATTTTCTAACTTGAACTTGAGGACTGCATACTTGTTTTGCAAACCAAAATACTATACTTTATACTTATAGCATATGCATGAGCTTGGTCTCTTTTGAAAGATAACATTCTGAAGTTTCTGATATTCACCTTTACTCCTAATGAAATAGAGTAACATAGGTCTGAACTTGAGTCTTAGAAAAACGTGTTACTCCCGTTTTTCTGTAGTAGTTATATCAGCAATATCCAAAAGTATATTTCCAAGAAAATTGGTATGGCTGAAAAAACACCCTGGGTCCATAGCCTGAAGTCTTGTGTAGTACATGTCCAAATGTCATAAAAATCCGTTCAGAATTTAGTGATATAGAGCAATCTTGGTAAAATATGAGAAAAAAAAGGTCTGCAGGTTTCCATTTTCTCATACTCCAATGCATTCGGCACATTTTTTACTTCCTGTTTTTTCTCGTGACTTTTCACCTAGATTCCTGATTCGCTCATGCCCATGTGGGGTAGCATTGGAAAGGCACACTCATGTCCGATATTATCGGCCGATATTGGCATAAAAATGTGATATCGAAAAATATCGGTATCCGTTTAAAAAAAAATATATATATATATATATATTTATTTAACCTTTATTTACCCAGGCAAGCAAGTAAGAACAAATTATTATTTTATCTATTGTCAAAGTATGCATAATGTTGTGTTAATTACTCGACGAGATATGTAATGTTAATTACCTGAAATTATTCCGTTTTTTGGGGGGGGGGGGGAAACCCTGCATATATCGGTATCGGTTGATATCGGTATCGGAAATTAGGAGTTGGACAATATCGGTATATCTGTATCTGTAAAAAAGCCAATATCGAGCATCCCTAGTTACAACCCTGTCCAATAATCTTTGAGATCGCCAAATGATTGACGGAGGTAGAGCCTCGGGAGTCGGGAGTGGTATTTGATTTTTTTTTTAAGTCTGCTAAAGACTGTGGCGCACGCCTCACATATTGGCATGTAACTCGAGAACCGCTGAACGTATTTTGTCGCCTGAAACAACGACAGACAACAAATAGGGCTTTAATTCGATCTATATACTGTATAAAATATGCACACCCGAGCCGCTACAGGTCGCCAAAGTGGCGTCGGGCGCCGGCGGGCAAAACGTCCTGGGGCCGGGTCGGTTCCAGTTAAGAGGTTAATCTTTACACAACAGACCTGACGGGTCAAAAGCAAATACACTTAACATCCTCCCCAAATCGTCAAGGTCATCACACCAGCATATGTGTCTAAGCTGAAGACCTTCTTCAGCATTTCTCTTGCCAGACTGCTGGGTGTACTCCATGTAACTGAATTGTTCCTACTGACCAAGCAGCTTCGCAAATAAACTCATAACCTGATTATTAATACCATCCGTTTCAACCAACACTCTTTGTTTCACTTCATGCTCCACTAGTCAGTAGTTTGACCTGTAGGTTTAAAAAGCCACAACAAACTTGGCGTTGTCGCCATTTCCCAAGGCTGACCACCAGCGGACCTCTGGACGGTGACCAGTCGACTTCTCTCGTGACTCTCGTGATTTTCTCCTATTCGGCCAACGACCCGGCCAGACCATGAATCAGAAGCAACTGAAAACGAGGAGGAGGAATTTCGTTGTGATAGCGAGAGAACTGCTATGTACACCGTAGAACACAATCATGATGCTCCCACCTATGACGAGGTTGCTAACTATTAAAGTGGAATGAAACATGTAGCTATTGTTGTGAACTCATCTTGATCATGGAATAACACATTGTTGTATTGTAATGATGATGTTTTATGTTGATGATTTAGTTTTGATCAATTACTGATCAAAAGGGGGGGGAATGTTATAGCCATTTTAATAAAACACATATCATATTATATATATATTTAGCATGTTCACCTTTACTCCAAAGAGCTTTCTCTCTTTGGATTAATCATGCACAGGCCTTTGTGTCCAAATATAGCATACAAAGGCACATCCTCTTCCAGAGAACTTCATTCATTAAGGTCATTAAGGTCATTCTACATGTTCATGTATTTAAAAAAAAATGTACACAACAGACCTGACGGGTCAAAAGCAGATACACTTAACATCCTCCCTAAATCTTCAATGTCACCACACAAGCATAAATTATACATAAGCTGAAGGCTTCTTCAGCATTTCTCTTGCCAGACTACTTGTGTGTACTCTAATGGAATTGTTCCTACTGACCAAGCAGCTTCGCAAATAAACTCATAACCTGATTATTAAAACCATCCGTTTCAACCAAGACTCTTTGTTTCACTTCATGCTCCACCAGTTAAAAGTTTGACCTGTAGGTTTAAAAAAAGCCACCACACTGCTCTCTGACCTTTTCCCACGGAGCGAGCCACCTCAGTAGAACCTTCGCAGATGTCGGATGGGTAACGTTCCCTCACCCAACGATCCTTGGACCTGGTGGTTCCCAGCCTGTAACCATTTCATCCTCTTATCCTGGTTCCCAGCGGCCAGCGAGGCAGCTCATCCCCCTGCACCTGTTTACCCCCCCCTTCCCTCCAGAACCCTGCAGGCTTTGATCACCACCGCGACACATGAACACATCGTGAACTTATTATATGGACCTGCTGCTACGCTTCTGACGGGGGGGGGGGGGTTCACCAAGGCCTCTAAGAACACAGACTTGGACTTCATTCAAGACCGCGGGGAGACGCTCATGCATCGGACAAACGATGACGGCGGCGGCTTGAAAGCAAGACCGGAAGCTGGCGAGCGCCGCTCTCGACGTGTCTTCCGGATATCAGCCTCCGTAGCGACACTGTCCCCTCTGTTGCGTAAACGTCTGTGTAACGTCTGCGTGTGTCTGTGTAACGTCAGCGTAACGTCTGCGTGCGTCTGTGTAGCGTCTGCGTGCGTCTGCGTGCATCATCTCTCACACCCAACAGATATGAAAGAGACTTTCTTCACGGTTGACCCTCAGGAGACGGGGTCGACCGCGGGAGAACACGGGAGGAACTCAGCCCTCGCCGGCGTTATAGGAACCAGGTGTCGGGGTGGTGAGGTGGGTGGGGGTCAGTGGCGCTGAGCACCGGGGTACGGCCATGGCTGTTTCTCATTATTAGCCAGAGAAGACCCTATTTTCTGGGTCACAGAATGCAGGAGAGGGCACATTTTTAGAGGGAGCTGGGGCAGCGGGCGAGGAGAGGAGGACAGAGGCACATTCCACCAGCGGTTGGGATGCTGAACGTGGAGCTACCTACCGACAGGAATGTTTTCTTTACTAATGATGCTATGGCTCAGCAGCTTTGTACGGCTCTCTCTCGTCTTTAGTTGCAGATCCGATGATAGGTGGCGATAGAAACACTCTGCCAGATTACCTCGAGGAAACTATGGATGTGTTCCTTAGGTGTTCTGTACTTTAGGTCTTCACAAGGGCGTAGGTTTGGTTTCATTGGAGGGGGACACTTAATTTCCTGCATTCTGTTGTAACAATTTGTGCCTCTCTGCATCAATTTGTAGTAGAAATGTCTTTATTTATGTGAAGGAAAAGACAACATTCAGGTACCCACTGACACAAATATAATGGAATATAAATGTTTTGACCCCCTTATCTTTGACCTCTTTTGGGGGGGGGGGGGTTGTCTTCCATATTAGCTATATTTTCAGAGGGGGACAAATTTACTTCTTCTCGATATCGAGGGTGACTGGCTCAGGAGGTAGAGCGGTCGCCTGGTAATCAGAAGGTTCCCGGTTCGATTCCCACTCCTCCCAAAGTGTCCTTGAGCAAGACACTTAACCCATAATTGCTCCCGATGAGAAGGTTGGCTCCTTGCATGGTCGCCTCTGCCGTCTGTGTGTGAATGTGTGAGTGAATGGGTGAATGTGAGGAACAAAATTGCAAAGCGCTTCGGATCAAATGCACCATTTACCATTTACCCTGCAACCCCCCCCTAAAGCTACGCCTATGGGTGCTGCTCATATCCCCCTGGGTATACGGCCCGTGTTGCACACTTACAGTAGCCTACACAACGCAGCCCTTCGACAGCAGGCCCTGCAGTCAGATCTATCAACTGGCTCGCCTCCAGCAGACACATCTTCCCTCATCATGTCTCCCTCCTTCGGGTGGAGACAGCAGGAGGTCAAACAGTATACCGGTTCAAGTCCGAGCACCAGCTTCACGGCGATCAGATCGACCGGGGAAGTGCATAAAGATGAGAACGGAGTGTTCTGCGGTGCTATGAAAACAGTTATGCATATTCCCATCTGCTTTGTTGTGGAATTTCTGAAACGCAAGGGTTGTTTTTGTGCGGTCGAAGCCGAGTGCTCACACGTGATGTTTGCTCTGTTCTGGCTAGCAGCAGAACGATCCGTGGACACACACGACATTTTCATTACCTTCGCAGGAAATGTACTTGCCGTGTGCAATTGCAATACACTGTCCATGCATATATTATGTATGTCATGACTAGGTAATCTCAATAGCCACCTTATGCAAAACAAAGACCACGTGATCGTGTGTTGACTGACGGATTAGTGGCCATCACCACGGGGCAAAGACTGTAATAGGATAAAGACTGGGTGGAAACAGCATAAATAGACTTGGGCAGGTGAAGGTAACCACGCATTCCACTGTCCAACACATCCCATCAGGCCACACCAGGGGAGGAGTCGCTCGCCTCTGTGACTGGTAAGATAGTTGTGATAGTTCCTCGTGTTTGTTTTGATGGTTTCAGATCATGACCAAATTAGACTATTCTTAACAAATCTCGACCACACAAGCAACCGCTTCCTGTTGATTCGTGTTATTTTGACTCTTTGCAATGTGAATATTTATTCCAGCACGGATTTTTATTTATTTATTTAATTTAATTTAATGCATTTATTTACTCTTTCTCCTCTTACTCAGAAATTCCCAGTGCGGGATGTTGCAACGACAGAACACAATAGAGTAATTTGACTTGTGTTAGCAACTTAAACCCGTGATGGACTACGACAACTCAGTACATCCTCATTTACAGTAAATCTCCAGTCGGCTGCCAAATTGTATAACTTCACGCACGGCTGAACTGGGGCACTGCCTCCAGTAAGGTGACCGTAACGCAGTTAAACAACGACAAACAACAGCATGTACAAGCTTCTTGAGGGTGTGTGTATTGTATTGTATTGTATTGTATTGTATTGTATTGTATTGTATTGTATTGTATTGTATTGTATTGTATTGTATTGTATTGTATTGTATTTTCTGCCTTGGTGGCACAACAGATGGCCTAGAGATTAAGCGTGCCAGGTTTTCAGGCTGGAGCGGATGCTTTAATATGCCTTGCCAAGTGCTTTGATCCCCAGTGTTAACCACTTAGTAGTACATGCCTCAAGGAAATTACCTAACACACAAAGTTATTGTAAGAGGGTACTGTGATATGCAAGCAGTACAGCGTCGGAGTCCCGTAGTGTGAGGTAATAAAAAGTACACTTGCAATTGTCAAGGATTATTTGTCACAGTGGAACACGTAGTTATTCACCGGTCAGACTGTTCTCAGACCAGTGGAAGAGGTAGTTATTCACCGGTCAGACTGTTCTCAGACCAGTGGAATAGATAGTTATTCACCGGTCAGACTGTTCTCAGACCAGTGGAATAGATAGTTATTCACCCGTCAGACTTTTCTCGGACCAGTAAAATACATTGTTATTCACCGGTCAGACTGTTCTCAGACCAGTGGAAGAGGTAGTTATTCACCCGTCAGACTGTTCTCAGACTAGTGGAAGAGGTAGTTATTCACCTGTCAGACTGTTCTCAGATCAGTGGAAGAGGTAGTTATTCACCCGTCAGACTGTTCTCGGACCAGTAAAATACATTGTTATTCACCGGTCACTCCGGTCAGACTGTTCTCAGACTAGTGGAAGAGGTAGTTATTCACCCGTCAGACTGTTCTCAGACCAGTGGAAGAGGTAGTTATTCACCTGTCAGACTGTTCTCAGACCAGTGGAAGAGGTAGTTATTCGCCGGTCAGACTTTTCTCACACCAGTGGAACACGTAGTTATTCACCCGTCAGACTGTTCTCGGATCAGTGGAATACGTAGTTATTCACCCGTCAGACCTTTCTCAGAATTCTAAACTGTTCCCTGGCAACATAATTCTAAACTCTTCCCTGGCAACAGAATTATAAACTCTTCCCTGGCAACAGAATTATAAACTCTTCCCTGGCAACATAATTCCATTGAAATTGTCTATAGGAGCACATTCAGCCACAGCCACTTATCTCCCCCAAGCTGTGCCAAGGAACGCTTCAGGCAATACGGCTCTACAATAACACATGTGGCAATGACCCCGACCTGAGCCAGCTGGGGTGCTGGTCTGCAGCCCGACCACATCAGTCACACACACACACACACACACACACACACACACACACACACACACACACACACACACACACACACACACACACACACACACACACACACACACACACACACACACACACACACACACACACACACACACACACACACACACACACACACACACACACACACACACACACACACACACACACACACACACACACACACACACACACACACACACACACACACACACACACACACTCAGCATGCCTACTACTGGTAATTTCTGCACGTCTCAGTTACTATATGTTTATATGTTCCATATTTCCATTGGCAGCTTAGCATGTTTTCTATGTACATAACTTAGTTTGCACAGAACCTGAAATGATGTCTTTGCACATTCTGAGTATCTATCATATAGCCCTTTAGTTACTACTATAATCCTGTTATATATATATCTGTCATATAGCCCTGTACATAGTTACTACTATAATCCTGTTATATATATCTATCTGTCATATAGCCCTGTACATAGTTACTACTATAATCATATATCTGTCATATAGCCCTTTAGTTACTACTATAATCCTGTTATATATATATCTGTCATATAGCCCTTTAGATAGTTACTACTATAATCATATATCTGTCATATAGCCCTTTAGTTATTACTATAATTATGTTACATATATATATAGCCCTGTACATAGTTATTATTACTATAACCATGTACTGTTATATATCTGTCATATAGCCCTACACATAGTTATTATTACTATAACCATGTACTGTTATATATCTGTCATATAGCCCTACACATAGTTATTATTACTATAACCATGTACTGTTATATATCTGTCATATAGCCCTACACATAGTTATTATTACTATAACCATGTACTGTTATATATCTGTCATATAGCCCTACACATAGTTATTATTACTATAACCATGTACTGTTATATATCTGTCATATAGCCTTGCACATAGTTATTACTATAACCATGTACTGTTAAATATATCTGTCATATAGCCTTGTACATAGTTATTACTATAACCATGTACTGTTAAATATATCTGTCATATAGCCTTGCACATAGTTATTACTATAACCCTGTTAGAACCGGCTATCTCATTTGCTATCCTTTTGTTTTATCTGTCTTATATAGCCTATTCCTTTTGTACTTACACTTTATTTTTTATTTTTAAACACAATTATTGTGCTGTACTGTGTAGGGACAATAAAGGTATTCCTCTCTTATAGGAAAATAAAGGTCTGATATTATAGGACAACAGATACTATAGACTATAGGAATAACATGAATAATATGAATTCTTAAATTGGGTGGTATTCCCCTTTAAAAAGGTAATTTTGACAACAAATGTACTTAATGCATGATGGGCAGGCTTCATGTTGACTTGAGCATCAGCCAAGTAGTTAACTGTATAGTTGGTCAATCTTGGCACCAGCATGAACTCACACCCAAGACAAACTACTCAGCTGTTTCAGTTCAGAAAGATGTGTACCACCACCTAGTGGCAGGCCTCTTCAAAGTAATGTGGACAGCACCACCTAGTGGCAGGCCTCTTCAAAGTAATGTGGACAGCACCACCTAGTGGCAGGCCTCTTCAAAGTAATGTGGACAGCACCACCTAGTGGCAGGTCTCTTCAAAGTAATGTGGATATTTAGATTAGATTCAAATGTATTGTCATTATACAGCACAAGTACTGTACAACGAAAAGAGGTTTGGCATCCAACCAGAGTGCAAATGTAACAGTAAAGTGCAACAGTAATATACAATGTACAGGTGATTAAACTGGGTATAAAACATATACATTTCCCTTGGGGAAGTTCGGGTGTCATAGCAGCATGGGGGAGGGGGAGGGGAGGTACAGGTATTGATTGATTGATTGATTGAAAAGTTTATTAACAGATTGCAGAATGGGTACAGTACAGTACATCTCAATACATACAATTGTTAAGGGGATGCAGACCAGAGAAAGACTTTCGTCTTGTTTCCACCAGGGTCCCCCATTTTCAATTCATCATAACATATATGACATACATGACATACAGATAGACAGTACTGCTACATCTATACATTTATGACATATCAGATTTGCAAATGCAGTACTGTTTGTGATACAAAAGTGTCCAGAAAAGGAGTGTATATACATTTGGCGTAGAAACTGTACATTGGAGGAGGTTGGTGGGGTGGGGTTGGGTGGGTTGGGTGAGGGCTGTACATTGGAGGTGGGGGGGGGGGGGGGGTTGGGTAGGGGACACATACACATTTTACACTGTACATTGGAATGTTGACAAAGCCTTACTTGGTCATTTACTGTACAACTAGGTTAGGACATTTGTAGGGGCCAGTTTCGAATTGCAGTCTCACGTAGGTGTTTTTTGAGAGTGTTTTTGAAGGTGGGTAGTGATTCACATTCCTTTACAGCTTTAGGCAGGGCGTTCCACATTGATGTGGCATAATTGCGAAACGTGTTTAGTCCCTTGTTTGAGCCGAATCTGGGTTTTACATGATTTGTGGAGCTCCCTCTGGTGTTGTGATCGTGGTATTCACTGACCTTTGGGAAGTATTTTGACATGTACATGGGTACCTTGGTCGCGTAGTGTATCTTGTAGACCAGGCCCATTGCAAGTTGCTGTACTCTGTCGTCTACTCTAAGCCATCCTAGGTTGTCAAAGTGGGCAGGGGTGAGGTGGGTTCTAGGAGTCAGGTCAAGTAGTAGTCTGACTAGCTTGTTTTGAGATGTTTGTAATTTGTTTTTTAGTGCCTTTGAGGTGCTTTGGTACCATGAGGTGCAAGCATAGTCGTAGTACCCTTGAATGAGTGCTCCTGCTAGAGTCTTCAGGGTATTCTTGTTTACCAGAGAGGAGATCCGGTACAAGAATCGCGTTCGTTGGTTGACTTTTTTTATTACATTGGATGCCATTTTGTCACAGGAAAGATTAGCCTCTAGGATGGAACCCAGGTAGGTAATTTCATCTTTCCTTGTGACAATATTGTCACCCACTGTAACCGAGAAGCCGTCAGTCTTGCTGAGTTTGTTATTTGAACCGAAGAGAATGGACTCTGTTTTGCCCATGTGTAATGATAGTTTGTTGTCGGCGAGCCATATGCAGATTTTGCCTAGTTCCGAGCTGAGGGCTTTTTCAACCTGTAACTTGTTCTTGTCAGAGACCAGCAGGGCTGAGTCGTCCGCAAACAGGAACAAGTTGCAGTCACAAGCTGACGACATGTCATTTGCATAAATTAGGAATAGGGCAGGGTAATAGTAGAAAAACAGTGTAAACAATATAATTAACTCTGAATATAAGAATATGAGAAAGTAAACCGTTTAATCCAATGTGCAGATGAGGGTCTGTATGCCCTATCAGATATATTATATGTTACAATAAATATGGACAATACAGTATACACAGGTGCAGTATACACAAGACACTATGTAGTAAGTGGTACTGGCCAGCAGCGTAACTAGTACGAGTAGGTAAGGGATACAGTATGTACAGATAGTATCTACATATATGTAAAAAGGATTATATAAAGGTATGTTCAAACCATTATTTATTCCCGAAAAGACAATGTCGTCGAGACTTTACAGACATTTCAATGCATACATTTTTACAATATAATAATAATAAATAGGAATAACTATCTATATAGCACTTTTGACACATGGACCGCAGCCCAAAGTGCCCCACAGCAACTAGGTAGATATATAGAAGATATGGATATATATATGCAGTAAATATAAATATATAAAAGTATATTATATGGTATATACAGCACTATTGTACATGCTATCATACAGTTACAGTATATGGGTAGACCTGTATATATATACATATATATATATATATATATATATATATATATATATATATATATATATATATATATATATATATATATATATATATATATATATATATATATATATATATATATATATATATATATATATGTATATGTATATGTATGTATATGTATATGTATATATATAGACCTGTTCGCTGAATACAAACATACCATGTTCAAGCCAATCAGCAATACCAACTGAGTCACGTGACTGAGTTGCCCCCTACCTGCGCAAGCGCTAAAAAAGTATGACAGGGCTCTGAGAAACCATGACACTCCCCTGACTAAAAGTTGTTTCAAACAAAAACGGCTGGATGTCATTTAGCCAAATCAAATCAGCATGGCTGTGAGTGTGAGTCTTTCACCTTTTACATATAGCTTTGGCATGGATTGATTGTTTAGAACGCTAGCTGGTACCTCATGGTACCAAAGCACCTCAAAGGCCCTAAAAACAAGGCTACAAACATCACAAAACAAACTGGTCAGACTACTGCTTGGACTTACTCTTAAAACCCACCTCACCCCTGCTCATTTTGACAATCTAAGATGTCTTAGAGTAGACGACAGAGTACAGTAACGTGCAATGGGCCTGGTCTACAAGATACACTACACCACTAAGATACCCATGTACCTGTTGAAATACTTCCCAAAGGTCAGTGAATTCCACGACCATAACACTAGTGGGAGTTCCACAAATCACGTTCAACCCAGATTTGGGTCAAACAAGGAACTAAACACATTTCGCAATTATGCCACAATAATGTGGAATGCCCTACCCACAGCCGTAAAGGAATGTGAATACCTACCCTCCTTCAAAACCACTCTCAAAGAACACCTACGGGTGGCTGCAATTAGAAACTGGCCCCAGTAAATGTCAAAATACCCCCACCCACCCAACCCCCTCCAATGTACAGTTTCTTCCCCTTCAGATGTATATTTTTTTATGATCTCCTTTTCTTACACAGTACCGTATATTTGTATGTCTTGTATGTCATAAATGTCTTGATGAATTGAAAATGGAGGACCCTTATGTAAACAAGGCAAAAGTTTTTTTCTGGTCTTCATCCTCTTAGCAGTTGTTAGTATTGAGCTGTATGTTACGGTGAGTGGCAAGGTCCCAGTAGTAGAGGAATAAAGGAGGCAGAGAGTGATTGCTCGTCTATCAGTGGTTCCTTTTAATGTTGGAACAATACACCTGAGCAACAGAGAATAGGCAATGACGCCGAGCGTCTACTGAAGTAGCATAAAGAATTGAACAACTAATCAAGACAATCTGGAGCAGGAACGTCCGAGTCCAGGGGTACCGGCGTGTACCGAGCTGGAGATAGTGTGAAGAACCGACGATAAAACACAGGCAAGACAGGGGTTACATAGGTACACATTCCAGACATTCCACACGCACCACAGTGACAACGAATCAGAGAACACAGACAATTAGTGACAGGGGAGACAAGTGACAGGTGTCAGAATGGTGTACGGTTCTCTGGCAGCAGCCAGAGAACCCAGAGCGTTACACTGTACTGTATTGTATTCTGCAATCTGTTAATAAAGTTTTCAATCAATCAATCAATGGCTAACAAATGCAAATATTATTGTTCTGACCAGGATTATGTTCCTTTTGCCCCCTTGAGTCTGACGTATACAGCGAACAGGTCTATAGTACAATGTTGAAATTTACCAGCTCAAGTTCAACCTCTGTATGTAAACAAAACATGCAACCTGATCACTAATCATTGGGAGGCACGGCCAGATGAATAGATATAGACAAATACACCTGTCATACTGTAGTCATCTTACATTATAGTCATCTTGTAGGTCTTTATACCTGTATCACTGTACATATTAACACTACAACGCTGTACATACATCTGATTAGCACTATTACTCAGTAGTACTAATATATTTTATACCCAGTTTAATCACCTATACATTGTATATTACTATTGCCCTTTACTGTTACATTTGCACTCTGGTTGGATGCCAAAAAGATGCTTTTTGTTGTAGGGGAGAGTGGGGTGAGTAGTTCCACTTTTTACTTAAAGTGCCTTTAAAGCAAGGGGATTACAGTAATGCCCCCAACTAAAATATGTACATATAGTTTAGGATGTTGTGCATCCCTGGGGACAATCACTTTGGATCTTAAATAAACTGTTTCAGAAATATAGCTTTAGAAAAAAAAGTGGTTTTGTGGCACAACTTGCCCCCGGTGTGGGGTAAGTTGTGACATTACAGAGAATACACTGGGGTAAATTGTGCCATTGATAATTTTATGTAAAACAGATCATTTTAATCTCAAAAGCGGTAAAAGCATCCTGCAGATCTTCATCTCCTTTCCAACCTGACGTATAGTCTTCCCCTGTTGCACCTCTTTCACTGCTATTTCCAACTTCTCAAGAGGAGTTGAAACCCTGTCTGTCTTCCATTTGTATATCTGCGTGGCATGATGGATTTTGGTCTAAAATTAAGAATATCACATAGTTTTAGTGATCAAATGCAAGAATGCAATGTACAATAACAATAAAATACAATAAAGTAATATATATATAGTTAATAAAATAAGTTGGGGCAACTTAACAAAGAGAATATCTGGCACAACTTAACCCAGGCCCTTTGGCACAAATCACCCCAAGCCTACCATTTTGAAAAAAATGCATCCCCCAGCTGTTTTGAGCTAGCATCATGCTAACTGTATAGACTCATGGTGTAGCTTACTAAAGCACTAAAACATGTGTGAACTGTTTTCAAAGTTGTCTATAATTCTTCAAACACAGCAATCAAAAAACCTTGATCATACAAATTTTACTTTGGAGGGCAAAAAACAGTTTTTTGAACTTAAATGTGCTTACCTCTCAAGCCAGGTGTCTCCCTTCTCTGCAGGTTGAGTGAAATGGATGCCTCTTCAAAAATATGTTGTCACATGACCAACTTCTTCTATGGTTTTCTAGATAACAGGGGTGGAACTACATGCCCCTTGGCACTACTCACCCCACTCTCCCCTACTGTACTCGTATAATGACAATAAATTTGAATCGACTCGAATCATTGTACCACAGGACCCTTTGGAAAGACTATTGGTATTCACACGTGTTCTTGAAAAGTTTGACCTGTAGATAGAAACATCTTTTTAGAACGTTCTCAGCCCACCATAACTCAAAATGGAGGGATGTCTTTGCTCTAATATTTACAAATGTTACAAAGCAAACATTTTCCAGCCTCAAAAGAAGAACTGGAGTTTAGCTGTTGCATACAATGCATTTGAATCCAATCTAATCTAATCTTTCCAGATTGCGTTTTCCTATCCAAGACTGTGACTGAGGTCCAACATGAGGATCCTGCTCAGTTTGGCGGTTCTGGTGGCAGCGCTGGGCGCCCTTCATTCTGCCCCCGAAGACCCGCCCATCTCAGAGGACACCCTGAAACGTGAGCTGTCACTCACCCACCCTCAGACTACCTGTTTGTTTGATTTGAGCTGTCACTCACCCACCTCAGACTACCTGTTAGTTTGATTTGAGCTGTCACTCACTCACCCACCTCAGACTACCTGTTAGTTTGATTTGAGCTGTCACTCACTCACCCACCTCAGACTACCTGTTAGTTTGATTTGAGCTGTCACTCACTCACCCACCTCAGACTACCTGTTAGTTTGATTTGAGCTGTCACTCACTCACCCACCTCAGACTACCTGTTAGTTTGATTTGAGCTGTCACTCACTCACCCACCTCAGACTACCTGTTAGTTTGATTTGAGCTGTCACTCACTCACCCACCTCAGACTACCTGTTAGTTTGATTTGAGCTGTCACTCACCCACCCACCTCAGACTACCTGTTAGTTTGATCTGATTGAATTTATCTGGAACTCTTTTAGCTCATTGGCTAATCTTCCAAGAGTCCATTTAAAAACCTTTACAAAACATTAAAAACCTTTACAAAACATTAAAAACCTTTACAAAACATTAAAAACCTTTACAAAACATAAAAAAAACATTTAAATAATAATTCATACATAATACATAATACTATAATACTGTGGGGAAAATGTCTTGCTTCAAACACTTGATTTCCTGCATTCTGGTGGACTTCTGCACCAATTTGTGCCTTTTCTGCATCAATTTATGGTGGAAACACACAAGTGAGAGACACGTCAGCAAGGTTGAGATGGTACAGTCCTGTATGTTGGCAGGGGTTCCCAAACTTTTCAGGCCGCGATCCCTAAATAACGGTGTCAGAGAGCCGCGACCCCCACTATTATAGAAGGTTAAAAAATAAGAATAAAAAATAAAAATTATTATTTATTTTTATTTTTTATAAATGGAAATGTATGGTTGAAACATGCAAACGTTCAAACGCACACACACTAATAAGCATTGGAGGCTTATAAAAGCTTTTACTAAAGCTTATTTACACAAGATAGTCACTGGTGTTACTGGTTACCATGAAGAGCAGTAACACCAGTGACGGTAACACCAGTGACCATTTTCATGAAATCTGTATTTTACAAAATGGCAGCTACAGTACCTCAAACCACATGTTGCTAATCATGCAAAACTCACTAAAATATGTAATTTAATCAATTTGTATTGATTATTGAGTATTGATATCTTCTTAAAAAATAGGCCATACCAGTGACTCTAGCTAAATGTCTCGTATGAAATTATGAGATAAATGAAAACATTTCCAACATTTGAAAAAAGACAGCAGACTGACAATGTACCTTTCTTCACAGTTCTTCAGGAAGTAGGACGTAGGAAGTAGGAAGTGATGTCACAAGTCTTTGGATTTTTTCAGAATAGGGATTTTTGTTAAGCGGTAACACCAGTGACATGACACCAGGGGACAGCTATTTCCATTATATTATTTATAATATTTAGTTGGTATTTAATTTTTTTTATGTTAGCCACTTCATACATGTGATAGTGGTGTATACATACTTGCATTTAAAATGGGAGAGAAATATATTTGTAAACTCTAAATATGCCCCTAAACCTCAATACATGACATTGGGGACAAGCACTTTTCTTGTACTTGGAATTTCATATAATTGATTAAAAACAAATATTGCCCAATTCTTGCCTCAAATAGGTATAATTGTTCAAAGAACATTTTACATTATTCAAATATATAAATTAAATGTGACTACAAAGTCTGTTTAAAGTGTATGCTTTCTACAAAGGCTGGGGACAGAAAAGTGTGCGTTTTTTTAAACTTTCCTTTCTGCAGGAATCGCGCTTTACTGTAATACACAAAAAACGTTGTAATTTTTCGGCCTATTTATGAATCGTTTTCAAATAAACGCTAGATTATCGATAGTATATGTGTACTTATGCACGCTATAGAAGCGAGCTGAAAAATCTATTCTCTCATTTCCTGATCAGCGCGCACACACACACACACACACACACACACACACACACACACACACACACACACACACACACACACACACACACACACACACACACACACATAGGGCAAATGCTGATATCTCTGTGAAAACAGATCCGATTATCCTAAGACTGGTAAAATAGATTCCTTACCTCAGATCAGATGTTCTCCAAAAAGATTATTCCAATTCCTGATCGCCATTCCAAATATCGATTGCGTTTATTGATTCAGCGCTGGGTAAATATGTATTCCACGGTGTTTTCCGGCTCGGCAATCACTTTGATCTCTTCAGATGGCTTGCCGGAAAAGTAAAATGAGGAAACTGGACCCCCCCCCCCATCAGTCTAATCCAATGGGGTGCAGTTACACAGGGAGAGACGATAGGGGGCGGTATTTTCCCAATGGAGCTCAGAGAGAGGTTGCTGCACTAGCGTGAGGTTCGATTGATGAAATATGAATTCAAATCGTCCTTCAAAAAAACGACAAACAAACGCTATATAGCGTTGCTGGCATTCAACGGGCGGCATGAACTAACGACATAAAGCGTTGCTGGCACTCAGCAGGGGGTCTGGGGGTCCCCCACCAGGAAATGTATTGTTACAAAGACTTCATTTCCTGCATTCTGGTGCAGGCATTTTTTTATTTGTACCCTTTAAATGCCAGTGTTTGTGATGGCATCACAAATTATTATTAAAAAACAGGCTATATGTATGATTAGCAACAACACTGATTTTGATGGATTTTCTGTTTTTTGTAATGTCAGATTGAAAAAAATACAATCTTTTATTCAACTTCAGCCCTGATCATAACACCACATATTCATTTTATAATTCTAACCCTTTAAATGCCAGTGTGTGTGATGGCATATAATATTATTTGCAATATATCAAATGCAAAGTAGATTTTTCTGGGGGGGATTATTACAGGCTAGCATGTGTCAATGATTAGCAACAACAGTTTTTTGTAAGGGTCCCGCCTCCACCAATCACATGCGGCTCCCTTTGTGTGTGTGTGAGAGCAAGAGAGAGAGAGAGAAAGAGAGAGAGAGAGAGAGAGAGAGAGAGAGAGAGAGAGAGAGAGAGAGAGAGAGAGAGAGAGAGAGAGAGAGAGAGAGAGAGAGAGAGAGAGAGAGAGAGAGAGAGAGAGAGAGAGAGAGAGAGAGAGAGAGAGAGATAGTCCTCCAACTTGTGTGAGTTGCAGTGATCTCCTGGTTGTTCCCCACCTAGGTTATCTAACTATTGCGCTGCTGCAACTAGAAACACTGGCCTGGCCTGCTTCTAAGTTCAGTGGCCTGACTGCATAAAAATTTATTTTTATTTTTTTTGGATTACATTTTTTATTTTTAAATAATCTGGCGACCCCCGCGGCAGCTCCCCCACTTTGGGAACCCCTGCTGTATGGTATGGTGTGAAATTGTCGGTTAATATAGTTACAGGTAAGAAGGATATATAAATGTTTTGACCCCCTTATCCTTTACCTCTTTTGGGGAGGGGGTTGTCTTACATATTAGCTATATTTTTTGAGGGGGATAAATTGACCTCTTCTCAATATTGAGGGGAAAGCTATGCCTATGATCAGCAGACTTTGCAAAATGGAAGAGAACTTGTTAAAGTTAGAGGTTATATATGATTGCAAGTAACTGAGTAAGTAACTGTGTAACTGCCTAACTGTCTAACTGTATATAACTGATTCCACAAGAGGGCGCTATAGGCGGAGCTGTTAATGCTGCCGCCAGGTAGAGGGTATTTAAGGAGATGCCGACTCCCCCTCTGTCTCTTCCACCTTCACTCTCAGAGGAGAAGGATGTATCATGTACTGCTGTGGAGCATGTGAAATAAACCACGCCGTTTATGGCTAAAGATAGAAACCATGCCTCATGAACATATTATTGTCGCCCCATAGCAGACTCTGTCAACAGGTTATGGGCCCAGATCACGCAGGGGCGAAATAATAAAGGGTCGCAAGTTTAGCTGAAGTATAGGCTAGGTTAGCACCGGGAGCACCGCATGGCTAGACGCTAGGCCAACAAGAGCTAAAGCTACGCCTACCATCAACAAGAGGATGGCGACAAAAGGAAAGAGGAAATAGCCCTCATTCAATGGAAGAGCCGAGGACTATGAGCTCTGGGAAGAGCGCATGTTGTGCTGCATGCACGGTGTGGGACTGAAGACGACAATCTTGACGGCCCCCACGGGAGAAGTAACGGCGGAAGCGCAAGCCCTGGACGACAAGCATAATGCAGATGCATACTGTGAGTTAGCACCACTGCTCGACGACACAAGCTTGGGGCTGATATTCCGCGACATTAAGGACAAAGGCAGAGAAAGCCTGGAAGTGTTGAGAGAACATTATATCGGGCAAGGAAGACCCCGAGTCGTGTCCCTCTACATAACACTAACAGCACTGAAGAAGGGGCACACCGAGACTGTGACCAAATACGTCATCAGAGCTGAGCAGATCATTACGGCGTTGAAGAGTGCAGGAGAAGCACCAAGCGATGGGCTAATGATGGTGATGAGGGGACTACCGGAGCTGTACAAACCGTTCACACTCCTGGTAACACGCGGTTCAGCGGACATGACGCTGGGAAAGTTCAAGGCCAAGTTACGAAATTTCGAGGCCTCAGAAGATATCCACCCAGCCGCCGCGGAGGCGGGAGAGAGGGTGCTGAAGGCCCGAGCGACGCCGAGGGAGAAGACCAGGCCCACGATGGAGCTGGCATGTTGGCGATGCGGAGAAAAAGGCCATCGGAAAGGTAACTGCACAAAGACTGTCTGGTGTAGCTTCTGCAAATCCACGGGGGACACGACCAGAGCGTGCGGTATGCGCATGGACAAGATGGCGGCAGTGGACAAGATGGCGGCGACGGTGGACGTCGACAAATCGGACGACAAATTGAGACGACGCCCGGAGAGTAGCGGGACAAGAAGACTTCATCTTCGGGGCGCAGACAGCGTACGTCACCAGGCCAACGCAGCTGCAGCAGGCCCAAAGGAAGGGACTGATCGTGGACACAGGTGCGTCGTCCCACATCATCAACGACAGGAGTCGGTTCAAGAACTTTGACAACACTTTTGACCCGGAGAGACACAGCATGGAGCTGGCAGACGGGAAGCGCACCTACGGGTTGGCGCAAGAGAGAGGAGACGCACAGGTATGCCTCATAGACAGTGAGGGGCGCCGGTGTACAGTGACATTAAAGAACGCTCTCTACGTACCCTCGTTCCCACAAGAACTATTCTCTGTAATAGCTGCTACTGCGAACGGTGCCAAAGTATTCTTCAACGAAGGTAAAAATGTTCTTGTAGAGCCTGACGGTACCCGATTTGACATAAAGGTGTACAAGAGAATGTATTATCTACAAACAGAGTGTAATGACAACGACAAGTGTAATAATAATAATGATATGTGTAAAGTGACTGTCAGTCACGATATTCAGACATGGCATGAGATTATGGGTCATTGTAATTACGAGGATTTACTGAAACTGCAAGCAGTGACAGAAGGCATGCACATTGAAGGTGAAAAGCGTAGACCTGACAGAGAATGTGTAGTGTGCATGAAGGGGAAGTTTACTCAATCGAGAAACAGAAATCCCACAGAAAAAGTAAAGGTACCACTTGCGCTAGTTAACACAGATCTAGCCGGTCCAGTAAGCAACGAGTCCATAGGAGGCTTTAGATATGTACAGTCTCTTACAGATGTGTGTACAGGGGCAGTGTTTGTTTACTTTCTCAAAGCAAAGAGTGACACACTCCAGGCCACGGAGAAATTCCTGGCAGACGTAGCCCCTTATGGTAACATAAGATGCTTGAGGTCCGACAACGGAACCGAGTTCACAAATAGAGAATTCCAATCACTGTTGAGAAGGAACAAGATAAGACATGAGACGTCATGTCCATACTCCCCACACCAGAACGGAGTGGCAGAGAGGGAATGGCGCACTCTTTTCGAAATGGCTAGGTGTAAGCTAGTAGATAGTAACTTACCTAAGAGTCTATGGCATTATGCGGTGCAAGAAGCCGCTTACAACAGAAACAGGTGCTTTAATAAGCACACGGGCACCACCCCGTATACACTATACAGCACTGAAAGAAGTGTAATCTAGCTAGAATGCACCAATTTGGATCAGTGTGTTATGCTTACCAGCAGGACAGAGGAAAGCTCGAGTCCAGATGTGAAAAAGGACTCTTTGTAGGGCACGACAAAGGAAGCCCCGCTTCCCTAGTTTATTATCCCGGTAAAGGGAGAGTGCAGAAACACAGGCTAGTCAAGTTTGTCACAAAGACAACATGTGAGAACGAGACACAGACAGAGGAGCCAGAGCTGGACTCCAGAGTAACGTGTGAAGAAACAGAGACACCTCAGCCTAGTGTACTTAGCACGGTCATGCAGACAGACAGTCAGCAACCCCCAGAGGACGATGACGAGGAGCACCCGAGGGTGACATCACGTGCCCCAAGCAGTGGGAGGTATCCCTCGCGGGAACACAAACCCCCAAAGTATCTGACAGACTATGCCCGGAGAGAAAGTGACGAGGATGACAGTACACTTACCAGCATTGATTACTGCTACAGAGTAGTCAGTGGAGTACCTCAGACCTTTAAAGAGGCCATAGTGTCCCCTGAATCAAGTAAATGGGAGAGAGCAATGGATGAGGAGATGAGGTCCCTAGAGGACAACCACACCTTTACTCTAACCAAGTTACCAGAGGGCAAACAGACAGTGGGAGGGAAATGGGTGTACTCAATCAAGGAGAGTATTGAAGGCCACGACAAGTACAAAGCCAGGTTCGTAGCTAAATGTTTAAATACTGAAGGAGGGTACTCCATGTTTAAATACGGAAGGAGGGTGGCTACATGCTTAAAAACAGAAGGAGGATACTCCATGTTTAAATACAGAAGGAGTAGATTCCAGGTTTAAATACCGGAGTGGATTACATGTTTAAATACAGATGTTTAAATACAGAAGTGGATTCTATGTTTAAATACAGAAGTGGATGATTTACCAGATTCAAAATGAAAGACCTTGGAAGGTTAAAGCATTTTCTAGGCATGGACGTCGAACAGTCTGCCAATTGTGTAAAAATATCCCAGAAGAGATATGTGGAAAAGATCCTGAAACGTTTTGACATGCAAGAATGTAGAACAAGGGAAACACCATGTGATCAAAAACTAGATTACCAAGAGGATGCTCAGAGATTGACTGATGTAAAGATGTACAGAGAAGCTGTAGGTAGCCTCATTTATTTGACAACATGTACTCGCCCTGACCTATGTTTTGTAGTGAGTAAATTGTCACAGTATTTTGCTGACCCCACGGAGGAGCACTGGATTACAGCAAAACGCGTTTTTCGTTATCTCAAAGGTACAGCAGATAAACAGCTTTGTTTAAGAAAGAGCAGCGAAGGCTTAGGGCTTAAAGCCTACAGTGATGCAGACTGGGCAGCTGACACCACAGACAGAAGAAGTACCACAGGGTATTGTGTGAGTTTGAACACAGACAGCTCACTGGTTTCGTGGAAAACAAAGAAGCAGCCCACAATGGCACTATCAACTTGTGAAGCCGAATATATGGCTCTAGCTATGACAATACAGGAATGTATTTAGAACAACTGCTCGAAGGAATGGATATCTATGTATATAAGAAGACTGTTGTTTATGAGGACAACCAGAGAACCATTGCGATTGCTAGAAACCCTGTGTGCCGACAGAGATGTAAACATGTCGATATAAAATATCATTTCATCAGATCTGTCATCAGAGAAGAAAGAATGACACTGATTTATTGTCCAACAGACGACATGGTAGTAGACACTATGACGAAACCTGCTTCCAAACTGAAATTGAGAAGATTTGCAGAGGTCATGTTTGGTGTGTAAATATTGACTGTTATGTAGTATTGACTGCCATATTCTTTTGATGCTCTGAACTGTATTATTTTCTTTGTAAAAGGTTGTTTTTGAAGAAGTTGTACAGTGTACTAGGCAACCATAAGTGGGAGTGTTAAAGTTAGAGGTTATATATGATTGCAAGTAACTGAGTAAGTAACTGTGTAACTGCCTAACTGTGTGAATGAATGAATGAATGAATGAATGAATGAATGAATGAATGGATGAATGAATGAATGAATGAATGAATGAATGAATGAATGAAAACTTTATTTAACAGATTGCAGAATGGGTACAATACAGTACGGCTCAATACACACAATTGTTAAGGGGATGCAGACCTGAGAAAGACGTTTGTCTTGTTTACATCAGGGTCCCCCATTTTCAATTCATATAGACATTTATGACATACACAACATACATGACATTTATGGCATAGGTATTTAGTACTGTACATTTGTGACATAAACGGTATTCAAATATACAGTACTGTTACCCCTAGATCCTGACAGAGTATATACATTAGGACTGTACATTAGGAGGGGGTGGGTGGGTGGGAGAGAAATATACATACGGCGGGGAGGGAATATATACATGCAGTGGGGAGGAGACTGTCAATTAGGAGGTGGTGGGGGTTTTGGGCATTTACGGTGGCCAGTTTCGAATTGCAGCCTCCCGTAGGTGCTCTTTAAGAGCGGTTTTGAATGTGGGTAGGGATTCACATTCCTTTACAGCTTTGGGTAGGGCGTTCCACATTGATGTGGCATAATTGCTAAACGTGTTTAGTCCCTTGTTTGAGCCGAATCTGGGTTTAACATGATTTGTTGAGCTTCCTCTGGTGTAGTGGTTGTGGTATTCACTGACCTTTGGGAAGTATTTTGACATGTACATGGGTACCTTAGTCGTATAGTGTATCTTGTAGACCAGGCCCATTGCAAGTTGCTGTACTCTGTCGTCTACTCTAAGCCATCCTAGGTTGTCAAAGTGGGCAGGGGTGAGGTGGGTTCTAGGGGTAAGGTCAAGTAGAAGTCTGACCAGTTTGTTTGTTTGAGGTGCTTTGGTACCATGAGGTGCACGCATAGTCATAGTACCCTTGAATGAGTGCTCCTGCCAGAGTCTTCAGGGTATTCTTGTTTACCAGAGAGGAGATCCGGTACAAGAATCTAGTTCGTTGGTTGACTTTTTTTATTACATTGGATGCCATTTTGTCACAGGAAAGATTTGCCTCTAGGATGGAACCCAGGTAGGTAATTTCGTCTTTCCTTGTGACAATATTGTCACCCACTGTAACTGAGAAGCCGTCGGTCTTGCTGAGTTTGTTATTTGAACCGAAGAGAATGGACTCTGTTTTGCCCATGTGTAATGAGGAGATGTCGACTCCCCCTCTGTCTCTTCCACCTTCACTCTCAGAGGAGAAGGATGTGTATCATGTACTGCTGTGGAGCATGTGAAATAAACCACGCCGTTTATGGCTAAAGATAGAAACCATGCCTCATGAACATATTATTGTCGCCCCATAGCAGACTCTGTGAACAGAACTGAGCAAGGTCTCACCTGGTCTCTTCGTCAGTTCAGGTGTAATCAGAGTTTGGGCGGGTCTTGACTCTTGTTAGGTTGATGCTCCACTCACCCAGGACTGGGCAGGGAGAGGGAGTTTCTACAGATAGTTTACAATATATAAGTACAGGGACGAGTAAAAGGGACCCCCTCCCCCTTCTCATACCTATACATTAACCACACGTACGGTACCGATATCTGTACTCCGAGTCGTTCCAATGCAAGCATCATTAACGACACCTCGTTAATCATCCACCTTTCTCTCTCTCTCTCTCTCTCTCCTTCGCTCAGAGTTGTCCATGGACGGAGAGAAGCTGGTGGACGAGGAGGTGAGGCGGGCTCTGTACGGAGTGAAGGAGATGAAGGAGGTGATGGTGCAGAACGAGAAGAAGCACGAGCACCTGATGAAGTCACTCCAACACAGCAGTGACAAGAAGAAGGTCAGGGTGACGTCCATGTCAGCGGCCACTCCGTGTTTTATCTCTGTGTAGGATATCCGCGCGGAGGCCGCAGGGAGTTTAATTAAACATATGTCCGCAGAACATCCATCAATGTGTCTTTTGGCGCGTAGAGGGATTTCAACTGTCACTAGAACCTATTATAGAGACCAATTGATTGACATGGTTATTTACATATCAGACCTGACTGCCATAATATAGCGTTTTAGTTATATAAAAATAAAGAAGAAATAAATAATTCATAAGGATTCTATTATTATTATTATTATTATTATTATTATTATTATTATTATTATTATTATTATTATTATTATTATTATTATTATTATTATTATTATTATTATTATTATTATTATTATTATTATTATTATTATTATTATTATTATTATTATTATTATTATTATTATTATTATTATTATTATTATTATTAGTAGTAGTAGTAGTAGTAGTAGTAGTAGTAGTAGTAGTAGTAGTAGTAGTAGTAGTAGTAGTAGTAGTAGTAGTAGTAGTAGTAGTACTAGTATTATATGTGAATCTCATAATATACCAGTGTTGGTTTTATAGAAAGAAAGAATGCATAATGATTGTTATTATTATTATTATATGTGAATGTCATAATATAGCAGTTTTAGTGAAAGAAAGAAAGAAAGAAAGAAAGAAAGAAAGAAAGAAAGAAAGAAAGAAAGAAAGAAAGAAAGAAAGAAAGAAAGAAAGAAAGAAAGAAAGAAAGAAAGAAAGAAAGAAAAGAAAAAGAAACGTTCCCTTCATTGCCACCAGGGGGCAGCCCAGCTGGCCCAAGAGGTGACTGATAAATTGGAGGAGGCAGAGCAGCAGTGTAAGGCCTCGCTCCAGTCAGAGTGGGAGCAGTGCAGGCCCTGTCTGGAGGACGCCTGCAAGACCTTCTACACCTCCACCTGCCGGAGGGGCTTCTCCACCTTCCACGCCAAGGTACACAGTAACATAGGTAACAGTGGCGGCTCGCCACTAGGGGCGCAAGGGCGCCGACCCACCTGCTGGCCAGCTGCTGTTAAATTAGAGAAGAAGACAATAAACCTTTTTCGTTTTTGTGTTTTATAGCCCTATAAATAATATAAACATGTTTAAAATGAATAATATTTACTCATTTTAAGTATGTTTGTATTTCCAATGCACAATATAACGTTATTATCTAAATTAAAAAAACATCGTTTTCATGAGCTGGAAGTGACGTTTTTTTTTATTTTTTCGTATTTCTCGCCCGGGCTAGAAGCGATAGCGCTCTGAGTGCGCGTCACAGTTTGATCGCTGTCTCCGTCACAGCCAATCAGTGCATACGGCGTTGTGCGTTGAAATATGACTATTATGTTGGAATCCGAGCGCGATTTGAAGCGGTCTAGGCAGCAGCGTGAACTTCCGTGAAGAATTTCCATAGCCGCATTTCGCGGAGACGCTCTCTGATTGGCCGACGCCAGTATTTTTTTCCATGGCAGAATTTCACAGAGACGATCTCTGATTGGCCGAATCCAATTTCTAATGTTCCAATTCTAGCTTCTAGCTTGGTTCCTAGGTTGGTCTAGGTTGTTTGTCGAGCGTGCCGTGACTGCAAGTTCTTTAGACTGTTAAGCTTAGGCACTCTTTCAAAGTTGGTTAAGGTTAGAGTTTGTCTTAGAGCAAGACGATAGAACGCCAGGTAGTTTGCAGTCTGTTCGAGCGGAAATGGACAAAGGAATGTACTTGTTGAGTGTTGTGCTAACGAGCTCAGCTAACACTTGGCTAACAAGCTATATGGCGGATTATACACGTTTATCAAGCTCTCCTGCCCTGGACGTTTCAACTAAACAGTGAGTCTCTCTCTCTCTCTCTCTCTCTCTCTCTCTCTCTCTCTCTCTCTCTCTCTCTCTCTCTCTCTCTGTGCTTAACGTTAACGTTTGTAAATAGTTTTTTTTAGGAGCAGTACTACTGCTGGCCATTCATGAAGCGAGACATTGCTGATTGTTTATTTATTTTATAACACAAGACTATGACTACCAACTGCCTAGCCAGCCGTGTATCAATCTTGGATGCAATAATAACGTTACTTACCACACTGACTATGTCGATGGCTCATTGATTTAACTACTGCAGCTCTCTCGGATTGAAAATACGTGGATTATGGCTTGTTCAATATCGTCTATGTTTGAATGAATGAATGAGAACTTTATTAACAGATTGCAGAATGGGTACAATACAGTACGGCTCAATACACACAATTGTTAAGGGGATGCAGACCAGAGAAAGACGTTTGTCTAGTTTACATCAGGGTCCCAGATTTTCGATTCATATCGATAGTTTAATAGCTAGCCTTGGCTCGTTTAACAATATGCAAAATATGTGTACAGCCCTGTACTCATACTGAAGTTATTCTTGGTATATAATAGGTCTGATTGTGTAACGAATCGATTCCACGTCGCGCTGTGTGTGAGAGAGAGAAGGAGAGAGGGAGAGATCTGCCTGTGTTTGGAGACGGGCGAGTTTTGTTTCTAACTTTTCTATTTATATTGTGTTTCAAGTTGTGAATTAGAGTCTAGACTATACTTTATTTGACTGGTTGTGTGTTGTTGTAGTAACAGCTGAGCGACTCGTTCATAAGAGCCGATTCATTGCCGTGAGCGTGAGTCGAATCGCTCACGTCTTGCCATGAGTCTTGCGTGGTACAGTACTGTACTGTACATGTTTGCAAAATATTTGGTATAGCGCCCCTAGTGGCGAAGTACCCACCGGCCGCAGACCTTCTCCACCTTCCACGCCAATAAACTTTATTTGTATAGCACCTTTCACACAAGGATTGCAGCCCAACGTGCTTCAAAGCAGTAATGTAGACATAAAATATAGACAAGCATAACATTGGTATGACTATAGACAGGAATAACATGAGCATGAATTTACTAAATAAAAGCAATGCATAAAGTGCAGACATAAAAAAAGTATAAAATGGACAATAATCATAAAATAGATAACATATGTTATCTATCAATATGTTATCACAGTAGTGGGTAGTGGGAAATAAAATGTAAATTGTACCAACTGTACTTGTAAGATATTTCTTGAAACAAATGACATTTCTTTGACTTGACAGGTGACACGAGAAAGTCCTTGAAACAAGCTCATTTGTATTGCAAACAAGCAAAGCTATGTCACTTGTTCTAAGATAATAATTTAATACTCAATACAAGATACAATGGCTTTAACCCATTAACTCAATCAGTGCCGGAGCGATATGCGTGATTAAAAGGCCGGCGCTCTAAAGTATAGGAATACGTGGCAGTGTTTGCAGGGCTATAACTATATTCTATATTATAGCTATGTATAACGGGTACGTCCTAGTACCCGTCACGAAACTTCGACCATGCCTCGAGTGGGAGTCGAACCCCGAGCGTCTGCTCCGGGGCCAGTATAGCAAACCGCTGCGCCAAGAAGGGAATTCCCCTCTAAGCGCTCGGTTTATCTGCCTCTGGGGAGTGAGTTTTACACACTTCTATGTGCCGTAGTCACACTATCGCGGCACATATCCGTTACATTCACCCCCCCTAAACTCACACCACCCAAGGCATCCGGGTCACGGCACCAGTATAACGGGTACGTCCTAGTACCCGTCACGAAACTTCGACCATGCCTCGAGTGGGAGTCGAACCCCGAGCGTCTGCTCCGGGGCCAGTATAGCAAACCGCTGCGCCAAGAAGGGAATTCCCCTCTAAGCGCTCGGTTTATCTGCCTCTGGGGAGTGAGTTTTACACACTTCTATGTGCCGTAGTCACACTATCGCGGCACATATCCGTTACATATGGATACAATACTATGGCCCATTTGACATCGAGTATCTATTGTTCAATATGTGAAAAAGAAAAGAAAATGTCATCCATACATTCCCGTTTTATACCGTGGTGAATATAAGTATGGTTTTAGAGCGGTCTAGGCAGGGCCGGACTGGGGAAATAATTCATACCGGGAGATATAGCGCGAAATATAGCCCCAATCAGGCCACTTTTTAAGCGGGGGTCTGGGGGTCCCCCACCCGGAACATTTTAGTAACAAAGACTTAATTTCCTGCATTCTGGTGCATTTTAGTGCATGTGAATCACAAACGAATGAGCCAACAATTGCTTAGTACAATGTACTGTTATGAACCTCAAATAAAACTGTTGTGGCACTAGCAATGCTACTCTCTCCACCTTCAAAAAGAAAAAAGCAAGAGCACAACATATTTTTCTATTTACTATTATAATACAGTTAACCACTCTCTCCACCTATTCAAACAGAGCAAGAGCACAATACCATATTCACTTTACTGATGCACTACCCATCAACAGTTAAAATAGCCCTTTACACAAACATTAAGGGGAGACACTGCAGGTGAATAGGGTAAAAAAATTAACTAATAGATATCACAATGAGACTTCCCCAGTTGATTACTTATATTAAGACAAGACTTTTTTGTATTACAAGTTTTCTGAAATTGTATGTTTAAATATGCAAATGAGGCATGATCCTCTTAAATAGGCACTAATTTGCATATAATTCCAGGACAGAAATCTGAACATTGGATAAAGCCATTTTCAAAATTATAGTTTCATTTTGTTGACATATTAGAGCCAAAGGTTATTACAGAGGGGATTTTGGATATCTCTTTTTATCACTCCATAAATCAGAAAATACTCCATTCAGTCCATTTTTATGGTAAAATTCCATATTTCGCCATGTTTTTAGGAATAAAATGTGATATAAATCAGGGTATGAATGCGATATCAACAAACCCTTCTGTATATACCTTCAGAACATAGATATGAATAGAACTGGAAGGTTTGGTGTATGTGAGTGCTACTGAAGTGGAGATTTCTGGCTCAGAGTATGAGGAAAAACTCTTAAAACTCATTTTTGCGAAAACGCCTTCAAAGTTCTGTATTGTAAAATGCCATACTCTCTTTTTTTAAACAGATATTTACAAACACAATACCTAATCAAACCATTAGTAATAGACAACCTAAACACATGCCTGATAACTGAATAATAATAATAATGATGTTATTGAACTGAACAGAACTACACACAGGCTACAAACAGTGTAGTACAGTGTAGTACCCCCTAATAGGCAAAACATATTTGAATAGATATCACTATGAAACTTTCCCAGTTTGTTATGTACATATAAACTAAGAAAAAATATATTGCATATTCTGAAATGTATGTTTATATATGCAAATGAGGCACTTCCCCATTAAATATGTGCACATTTATGGATGCAATAAGGCAAAATGAAGTAAAATAAACAACTAAATGTCTGTTATTGACGTTTTATTGTCACTAGTTTCATAGAAGACATGTTTAGGAAGCAAAATATAACAAAATCTCAAAATCAACAAAAAAAGTATATTTGACTATTCACCTGGGGTGTCTCGTCTTAAATAACAGACCTTTCATTACAATACTATAATAACAGTAGCCACTGCCAGAATAGTGACACATGTATTGCGTGTTCTGAGCACACGCATGCATGCACAACGAAGACAGAAGATTGCGTTGTCTCAATAATTTTAACTATAAAATGAGCTCAAAGTATGAGCTCATTGACTGAAATTTCCAACAAAAAGCATCAATTGTCAAATAATATTGATCACATTAACTAGACTAGATGTCTTTGAGGAAATTAGAAAGGGAACAACAACTTAACCCTTGTGTCTGATCAGATTCTTATTTTTTTGATAACTTTGCAGTGATTATGTTTGTAGCCAATGTGGCAAAGGTGTGTAATCTTTGAATTATCTTGGAATTATTTTGACTTTCTCTTTCATAAATTGTTTATTCAACTTCAGCCCCAATCATAACCACCACATATTGTTTTTTGTAATGTCAGATTTAACAACTCCTTTCAGAAAAGTGGGTGTGCCATCTGCCATTCCATTCGCCGCCTCCGCTGTCAATCAGTTGTATCGCCTGGTCCCGCCTCCACCAATCACAAGCGGCAGCACGGCTCCATTGTGTGTGTGTGATCCGCGTGGAGGGAGAGAAGTCAGATAGTTCTCCAACTCTGTCGCAGACAGTGAAATCCTGGTTGTTCCCCACCCACCTAGGTTATCTAACTATCGCGCCGCGCCGCAACTACAACTAGAAACAATGGCCTGGCAAAAAAAAAAAAAAATTACAATAAAAAATATATATAATTTTTTTTTTAATCTGTGCAGGCCAGGCCACCGGGAAAACTCCCGGTGCTCCGGATGGCCAGTCCGGGCCTGGGTCTAGGGTAATTCCTGGGAGGCTGGTAATAGCCCGCAACATGTATTATACTAAATGCCTTGGCATTTTTTCCCTACACACGCTACAATTAAAAAATCAAATGCAAATGATAGGTATTATGTTCCATCATGAATGCATGAAAGGGTGGGGGGGAAGGTCGTTTTTTGATGCTTTGATCGTCACCAACGGAATACGTTGTGGACTAACGTTACACACATACGCTCGGATCGCAATGAAGACATTCTTGGATCAACGTAAGATTGATATCATATAGCCCTTACCTTGACTAGGATGTACCCCAAAAACAATATTCCAATTATCTGATCGCCATTCCAAGTATTGATGTCCATCGTGTTGCCAACATAATCCACCACACAACATGCACCGGGAGTATTTGATTCTTCTCAATCTGAGCGTTATAACCGCTCGTCTTGCCCGGAGAAAAATAGCTGACCCGGACCCATATAACCGACGCACAGCCAAAGACACACGGTTTCAAAGGGTGCTCGATACCGCCGCCTGGTAGGATGCAGCCGGTATTGCATATTTGCGATCTCAGACTCATTCCCTATGATAACACCAGGCTCCCTGGATGGATAGATATGGAAATATCAAATAAAATAAATAACAATGAAAACCCGACTTTTCTCGGGTTTGGCGCTCAAGCGTTGGCGAGTTAACCCGACTTTACTCGGGTATGCCGTCCATTGAGTTAATGTTAAGATGGGGTGTTTTTGCAGCAGTTTCTTGTTGATGAGGCTGTGAGAAATCCCCAGATGAACTGTATTTGAAGCTTGTCAACTTCATGCAGCATAACTTTAACATCACCTTTAATCAGAGCAGCATAACTGGACCACATACCACTTTAACATCACCTTTAATCAGAGCAGCATAACTGGACCACATACCACTTTAACATCACCTTTAATCAGAGCAGCATAACTGGTAAACATACCACTTTAACATCACCTTTAATCAGAGCAGCATAACTGGACCACACACCACTTTAACATCACATTTAATCAGAGCAGCATAACTGGTAAACATACCACTTTAATATCACCTTTAATCAGAGCAGCATAACTGGCCCACATACCACTTTAACATAACTTTTAGAGGTCAATGGATCGAGGTTTGAACACTCGCAAGCACTGTCTGGAATACACAAACATCATGTAGAATGCAAACTTTTACTTTAGATACTTAAGTACATTCAATAGAAAATACTTCTCTACTTTTACCAGAGTACTCATTCATCTTGGTATTTCTACTTTTACTTAAGTAAAGGAACCGTGTACTTCTTCCACCGCTGAACACCAGGTGGAGAACTTCTTCCGCAGGGTGTCCGGTCGCTTCGCCCCCCGGGAGCCGCCCATGGAGCCCGGGGACATCGTGGTGAACCAGGGCCCTGACGACCCCGACGTGGAGGTGGTGCAGATGGAGAACTCCTTCAACCGGCTGATGACGAAGGTCGGCGCGCTGGTGAGCCGCAGCGTCCTGCTGGTGTCCAGGATGAGCGGCAGGCTGGACATGGTGCTCCAGAGGGCCTTCCTCATCGCGGACAAGAGGGCAGAGACCACCGCCGCCACCGACCCGTTCTACCCGGCCCGCGACTCGGGCTTCCTGCAGGGCGTGGGCCTGGAGGAGGTGCTGGACTCCTTCTTCGACTTCGGCAGGAGTGTGGTGGAGGAGTTCGGGGCCGTGGTGACCCAGGTGTTCGACGACCTCCATGACGTGGAGGAGGAGGAGAAGGGGAAAGGTAGGGGGAGGGGCTTAACAATAATAATAATGATAATAATAATACACTTTATTTGTCTACCACCTTTCCTACCAGAATTACAGCCCAAAGTGCTTCACAACAGTAACGTAGACATAAAACTTGCATAAAATTGGCATGAATGTAGACAGGCATAAAATAAACAAGCATAGAATTGACTAAATAAAAGCAATGCTTAAAGTGCAGACGGAATAAAAGCAATGCAATAAAATAGATCTCATGCAATAATCATAAAATTAGCACAGAATAAAATAGTGCAATAGAGCAATGCAATAAAATACCTCTCATTTACATATAATTAGCATAGAATAGACAGAATAAAATAGTGCAATAGTGCAGTGCAATAAAATACAGCACAATAATCATAGTGTGGATGTAATGAGTCTAAGTGGCAGAGTGTATTAAAAGGCTAAGGTGAAGAGGAAAAGTTTTTTGCTTATTTTTGCCATAGCTTTAGTGCTTAATCAGCAAAAGATGCATCCCTGATTTTCTTTTGGCTGTGATTATTGTAATGTTCTTGGGGGCACATAGTTGAGAATGTAGCTTGGTCCTGTTCCATTTAGTGCTTTGTATATAAGGAGGAGGACCTTGACAATTATTCTAGATGTTACCGGAAGCCAGTGCAGTAGCTAACACTGGACTGGTCTCTCCTCATGGTTCTAGTTAGTAGCTGCAGAGTTTTGAATGAGTCCTTCTATGTTTTTTCCCCGGGAGGTCGGTAAGGAGTGCATTACAGTAGTGAAGGCGAAGACGAGTGGATCAGGATTAATTATGAGGTCATTTAAAGTTCACACAAACCCATGTCACAGACGTTATTGTTTAATTGGCGTTCGGTTATTTATGGACCATGTGGATCCCAATCCACATCACCACGATCACAACACCAGAGGGAGCTCCACAAATCATGTTAAACCCAGATTCGGCTCAAACAAGGGACTAAACACGTTTCGCAATTATGCCACATCAATGTGGAACGCCCTACCCAAAGCTGTAAAGGAATGTGAATCACTACCCACTTTCAAAAACACTCTCAAAAAACACCTAAGGGAGACTGCAACCCGAAACTGGCCCCTGTAAATGTCCGAACACAACCCCCTCCAATGTACAGTAAATTACCAAGTATGGTCTTGTCAATAATCCAATGTACAGTGTTGTTTGTACAGTTGTACAGTGTCCCCCACCCACCCCTCCTACCCAACCCCCCCCCCTTCCCAACCCCCCCCCCCCACTCCTAACGAACCCCCCCCCCCACTCCTAACCAACCCCCCCCCCCCCCACCCACCCAACCACCTCCAATGTACAGTCCCCCCCACCCCCACCTACCCAATCCAATGTACAGTTTCCACGCCTAATGTATATACTCTTTTCTTTCTGGACTCTTTTTGTATCACAAACAGTACTGTAATTGCAAATCTGGTATGTCATAAATGTATAGATGGAGCAGTACTGTCTATCTGTATGTCATGTATGTCATATATGTTACGATGAATTGAAAATGGGGGACCCTGATGTAAACAAGACGAAAGTCTTTCTCTGGTCTGCATCCCCTTAACAATTGTATGTATTGAGCTGTACTGTACTGTACCCATTCTGCAATCTGTTAATAAAGTTTTCATTCATTCATTCATTCATTCAACTCAAGAGCACATTTGATTGGACGGCACTAACTGCTGTTCTCTCTAGTTGGTGCAGGGAGGGATATATTCCCTCGTTTCCTGAAGAACAGGAGGCTCTGCAGAGAGCTGCGCAGACGGACCTCAGAGTGCTGGCAGCTGCAGGACCAGTGTGAGGCCTGCCAGGGAGCTCTCCTCAAAGGTAAAGCTCACACTCTCACACAGACACACACACACTCTCACACAGACACACACACACACACCCTTGACAGACACGTCCCTCTTCCCGTCTGTCCCCCAGAGTGTCCCAGCGTGCGGGAGCTGCATGTGGAGCTGGACGAGGTGTCCCAGCTGCTGGACGTGTCCAAGGACCAGTACAATGAGATCCTGTCCATCGTGCAGCGCCACACAGACGAGACGGTGGACTGGCTCAGCGGCATGGCCGAGGAGTTCAGCTGGGTTGCCGAGGTGACGGGCGACAACGACACCGTGCAGAACGTCTTCCGCATCACCACGGTGAGCAGGAGGGGGAGGGGCTCGGGGGGACAATGAATGCAATAGAAAAGGTCAGGGACAGGACAGTGGTGACGACGATAGATGACTTATAATTTTGATGATGATTATGGTGATGATGATTATAGTAGTAATAACTATAGAATAAAACCGTAAACAAAGAGGCCTATTAAAACTCAATCAGCGCCTAGAGGTCGCTGTTTACCATGTGGTAAGAACGCCACCGCTTTAAAGAATAGGGATACATGGCGGTGTTTGCAGGGCTCAAACTATATTTTATATCATAGATATAAAATCATGGATATAAAACTATTGTTATTTGACATCGAGTATCTATCGTTCAATTTGTGAAAAAGAAATAATTTTTTCATCCATACATTCCCGTTTTATACCGGGGTGAATATGAGTATAGTTTTAGAGTAATCCTGTAATCCCAGAAAACGCCACTATGCAGCGTTTAGTGCATTTCACTAGAAACCGTGGCGTTTCTCGCATATATCAACAATCAATCTGAAATCAACGCTACATTATCGGTATTATGTTTCATCATGAATGCGTGAAAGGGTGGGGGGGGGGGGGGGTAGTTTTTTTATGCTCTGATCGCCACCAACGACATACGTTGTGGAGTAACGTTACAGTAACACTTTCGGATCACAACGAAGGCATGCTCGGATCAACGCAAGATTGATACCATAGCCCTTACCTTGACTAGGATGTACTGCAAAAAGAATATTCCAATTATCTGATCGCCATTCCAAGTATTGATGTCGATCGTGTTAATCCACCAAAGAGCATGAACCGGGAGTGCTTGATTATCCTCAATCCATGCGTTATAACCGCTCACCATGCCCGACTAGGAAAACCCGGACCGGACTTTTTAGATCGACGTACAGGCCAAGCCAGAGAGTTTCCAAGGATGTGCAATACCGACCGCAAGGCGTTAGGCGGCGGTATTGGACGTTTGCGATCTCAGACTCATTCCCAATGATAACACAGGCTCCCTCGATGGATTATGAAGGGGAATATCGAATCAAAGAAATAACGATAGAAAACCTGACTTTTCTCGGGTTTGGCGCTCAAGCGATGGCGAGTTAACCCGACTTTATACGTGAGTGGCGTCCAATGAGTTAATATGTTAGATCCTAATCTGAAAAACCATGTGATTTAATGCTCTAAGCCTTAACTTGACTTTGTCTATTTTGCTGCAGTCCATTTTATGCCTGTTGTATACTTAAATTATGTCTGCACTTTATGCATTGATCTGCCAATTCTGTGCTAATTTTATGATGTATGCATGTACAGTATGTATGATGTATTATGTAGTTTGTATAATGTATGTATGTGCAGTATGTATGATGTATGTACAGTATGTATGATGTAGTATGTAGTTTGTATAATGTATGTATGTGCAGTATGTATGTACTGTATGCATGTATGATGTATGTACAGTATGCATGTATGAACATTATGTATGTATGTGTACAGTATGTATGTATGTATGTCTTTTTATATTGCCGTGAAGCACTTTGAGAGCTGCAATTCCTGTATGCAAGGTGCTATAGAAATAAAGTTTCTTATTATATTATTACTCTCCACCAGGTGGTGCCACAGAGCAGCGACGAGGACAATGTTTCTGGGACAGAGACCAAGGTGGAGGTGAACATCCTGAACTCGCCCCCCCTCATGCTGTCTATCCCCGGGGAGCTGGAGCTGCAGGACCCGGCATTCATCCAGTACGTGGCTCAGGAGGCGCTGGGCCTGTACAAGGAGATGGTCAGGTACTAAAGTCACACCTGTAACAGCATTAAACTTTACAGAGGAACACCACTTCATCTAAGAGTTCCAGATTTTACTTAACCTCTTGGCATTCCTGCAAATTTAGCATAAAACGCCTATCGAATTCAAAAACTTCAAAACTGAAGCTTGTTGGCTGTTTTATCTTGTTATAACCCAAGATTGGAAGCACGTAATGGGTCAAGCAGGGTGTCAAACGGTGGCCATTTTAGCTTTCAAATGATGTGCCGCTTCAGATATACACATTAACAGGTTAATGACATTGCAAATGAAAGTTTCTGGGTAGTTTTGGGTGAGAGTTGCACTTGTTGACAAATATTGATTGGCGTGCAAGAACATACAAATAGTAATATGAATTCTTAAATTCAATGGCATTCCCTCTATACGAGTCCAAAGCTGAACGTAGACCCTGAATGTGAGCACTGAATATAAACCCTGAATGTAAACCCTGAATTATGTTTGTGTTCCACTCCAGTCTTAGATTTACTGTTATGTGCACTCTCCAATTTTGACATCTTCTGTCTTTGCCTACAGACATGACGATGACTAAGTCTGCATACAGCATCGTTCCCTGAGGACAGTGTGCATCAACCGTCCATGTCACATAGTGTGTTCTGGTGCACTACAGAATGAATGTACTGCATATTATTGACTCTATAGTTGAAATGTACAGTGAATAAGAACAATGGAAATGTAAAATCAAACAAAGTACTTCCTATACATAGTGTTTGGGAATTATTTATATTAAAATGAGCCAATGCACAAGGAAGATTGATTGAATTAAAATGTATCCTTTGAAAATGTAAACAGTGACATCACGTCGAAGTCTTCCACAATAAAGTATTCTTTAAAAAAAATCCTGTTGAGTGCTTCATTAATTTCTATAAATATATGACTTGCAGCTTGCAAAAGTTGTTTGTATTTAGCTCCGAGGACGAGAAGGAAATGTAATTTGATTTGTACAGAATGATTTAAAGAGTTGTACAAATATCTTTCAGTTCAAGAAAATGTATAAAGAACAATTGTACTTGTTGAGGGGTAACAGCTTTCTGGATGACTTTCTTTTTCTTTCTCATGTTGTAAGTATTGATTGTTAAATATGTGTAATTGACAGACCATTTATTTCTATTGTTTATTTAAACAATAGAATGAAATGACAATGACAATCGGTGAACCCCCCCGCCCCCCCACAAAATTTAAACAGGAGGGTAAATCTTTAAGTAAAACTTTTATTTGTACTGTACAAAATCATATTAGTTCTGCTCTCTGTCATTATCAACCTCCCCTCTAGTTTAAGCCGCACCATTCAGAACAATCACATGTTAGGTTCTCATGAATAAAGCACACAAACACAAATAAATGTAAAAAGCTATTTTCACATCTTTGTCCAACCCATAGGCTTTACTGAGGGACTATAAGAAAGGGTTCTCACGTCACCACAAATCCCCATATCATACCCATCAATGGATTAACGTACCTTTAAAGCCCAGTTTAATCTGACTTTTATTCTCCATAAAAACACTGTATCCCTGATTCAACCAGTATGCAAGGTTATTGTTTTTCCTGGTAGCTGAGGGATAAAAAAATAAAATAAAAAAGTCTCCACATCCTTTGCTTTTCAAATCCCGCTTCAGACACCAATAGCAACAAAAAAAAGAAAAAAGTATAAGCAAATACCTTTTTGACACGCGAGTTCCTATCGGTCTTCGCCGAGGGATGGATTTGCATAGATTTACATTGTGGTTTAGTGTTGTTAAGCTTTGGCTCTCCAGCATACTACTCGCCTGACTGACATAGTACTACGGAAATGAAAGGTGCAATCGCTCACGAGTTGCTAGGATCCGGCTGATGAGTCGAGTAACAACTTGTTAATAATACGTCTGCATGAAATATTGCGGGTCTACACAGGATCTGTGTGGTGTGTGAACACCAATTCAGATCAACAGCAGGGGGCAATGTTCCCAAGGGGGAAACAAGTCTCCTGTTGGATGTTGATGTATGAATTGAATAAACTGCTGTCAGGTTAAGTGGATGTGTGTGAAAAGGTAAGAGCGTTACGGTAGACTCTTCTTGAAGCAAAGATCGAAGCCGCCATTGATAAGAAAATTAAGTGTTCGGTACCAAACAGACGAGAACAAACTAACTTAAATGAATGTCATCTTGTCACTTGAAATTTCACAGCTGAAATGTCTTTCTCTTTAAAAATATTTATAAAATGTTACAGAAAATTAAATAAAAAGGTTTCCAAATCCTTGGAAATGATCAAAATACCTGTTGTGATTTCAAGTTAAACACCCATTTAAAACAAGAATTTTCTTTTTATTCCTTAATTAAAAAGCATCATTTTTAAATCCACATGATTTGCCAGTCAAATTCCCTTATCAAAGAGAAACGTACAAATCACTTTCGTTATTCTCACTTCCGTCAAACCTTTCGCTAAAAATACATTTCTTTGTACACAATCCCCCGTTTACTTTACTTGCACTCACTCGATACATTCTTAAAAAAAAAAGAAACATTCTCTACGTCCTATCCAATCGTTCTGAACCTCTCCGTCCCAAGGTTTTACAGTCACAGCGCGTTACTCCACGACTCAACCACAGTTATTGGTCACTTTGAAAAACATACTATTGTCAGCCTAAATAAGACAAGTCAAATTCCTGTACACACAAAAAATATCTCGATTCAAAATTATCAAAGAGGTGGGTGTTCTAAAACAAGAAGACAAAAAAAGGGGAGGGGGTGGGGGCAAAATGGAGAGGAAATTGTTAAGATTTAAAACAAAAGCAAAAAAAATTAAATAAACAAAAAGAACAAAAACCCTGTGCAATTGCAAACGAGCCTCCGGTTTAGAATTCATTGCTTTGCGAATCTCCCTCATGCATTCATCACAGTGTTCTGGTCAGTCAGTCCACGTGGACCATCCTGGTTCCCAGGGTTCATAGTGTACCAGTATTCTGTACCCTTGCATACTTCTCTACATACTTGTGCCCAGTTGGACAAAAGGACAACACAATAGGGGAACCAATCCTACAGCAGCAACCGTAACATTTCCCCCCTTTCATACAGGGAAGGGGAGTGTGACAATGCAGATATGCCAGTGTGGTTGGGGGTGGAGGGGGTGGGGTGGGGGGGGAGACGACAGTGTTTGTAGATTATACTCCACCACTAGATCTGATATACAGCAGGGTATTCCCGACTGGGGGGTGGCCGCCTGGTTGTAGCTCTTGTCCCAACCCCCCGCCGCTTGCCGACATGCCTGTGGCGCTGTGCCGCGCTACAGGTTGTCCCCGGGCTGGTACTGAGGCTCCGTGGCTGTGAAGTAGTCCTCCAGGAAGGACTGGATGTACTCGAAGGTGGGCCTCTCGTCCGCCTCCTTCTTCCAGCAGTGCCTCATCATCTCGTGCAGGGAGTCGGGGCAGCCCTGGGGGCAGGGCATCCTGTACCCCCGCTCCACCTGCTCCAGCACCTCCCGGTTTACCATGCCTGGCAGGACGGCAGCAGAGGGTTATTATACAAATAATACAAACAAATAATTACATATAAAGGGTTATTTGATTGATAGATAGGTAGATATATATAGATAGATGACAGACAGATACATTTAGACAGATACAGAGTGTAGACAGATAAGACACCTATATTAAAGGGAATTAGAGCGTCGAGCAGCATTCCGGGTAAAACGTAGTATTGTAGGTTAAATAATACAGAACTATTGACACAAATAGCTTGTTTTTGACTGGAAGGTTGTCAAATCCCTGGACCAGCTGGGTGAGGGAAGTGGACGAGGAAAGCTCCCTCATCAGCTACGGTCCCTGGGTAAATGAAGGTTAATAATTACAATATGCCTCGGCACCAGATTAACTATATTTACAGAGTTTGTTCCACGTGATCCGATCGTAAAACAATCATGTAATCTGTCCATTAAATTATTAACTGACAACAACCTATGACTAGGATTTAGTTGAGGACAGGCCATGACGTGAGATGTCCCAACAGTCAAATGTGAACCCAAGAACTGAATGAGATATATATATATATATATATATATATATATATATATATATATATATATATATATATATATATATATATGTTTTTGTAGATTTTTATTGGTTTGTACTACCGGGCAGTCCGGTAGAGAGAGAGGGAGAGGAGGAAATGGGAGACAGAGCAGGGGAAGATATTCGGCAAAGGACGGCGGATCCGGGAATCGAACCAGGGTCGGCCGTTTCGCGACGCAGCGCGTTACATGGTGTGCTATTAGAGCGCCCCGATAATCCTCACTTCTACAACCAACGTATAGGATAAAGGTAACATTATGATAAAAAGGTAGTAACTCAATCTAAGGCCCAACTCTACTACTTAAAATAAATGCCATCCATTCTATGAATTCACATTATGTTCTCCCCGTGCCCCTTCAATACTTCAGTCAGTATTTGTGAACACGCAGCACTCTCTCCTAAAGCGGGATATCAGACTAGAGAACCCTCCAATCAGTGATGTCACTGGGATGTAAAATATATGGGGCTGCTCCATAGATAATGAAGGGGCTCTTAACTCTTGGGAGCTCTTACACCCAAATTAGGTTTTAACTCTAGTTAAGAATTTCCAGCATCACTAGCATGTAAACCTCAGTAACCATTCCAGCAGCACTAGAACCTCAGTAACCATTCCAGCAGCACTAGAACCTCAGTAACCATTCCAGCAGCACTAGAACCTCAGTAACCATTCCAGCAGCACTAGAACCTCAGTAACCATTCCAGCAGCACTAGAACCTCAGTAACCATTCCAGCAGCACTAGAACCTCAGTAACCATTCCAGCAGCACTAGAACCTCAGTAACCATTCCAGCAGCACTAGAACCTCAGTAACCATTCCAGCAGCACTAGAACGCAAACCTCGTCTCTCCACTCCAGGAAGAGTGATGGTGAACCCAGTGACCCGGCAGACAGACAGAGCTCCCCGGGGGAACGGGTCTGCCGCTAAAAGAAGACATGACACACTGACAGCGGTATGGACACAACCACATCCTTTACCCCATATCCCTTCCTCTCTCTCTCCTTGCATTACCCACCCCCTCTCTCTCCCCCTCTCCTTGCATTACCCACCCCCTCTCTCTCTCTCTCTCTCTCTCTCTCTCCTTGCATTACCCACCCCCTCTCTCTCTCTCCCTCTGTGGGACAGAGTGGATTGGGTTCTCTCACACCCCCGTGAAAGAGGAGAATACCGTGGAGCAACTGCTGCCGGCCGGTATGCCTGCAGGCCGAGGCGTTAGCATGGTTTACGTCTCAGCGGTGGATGTTTCACGCGTGGAAACAGTCGCACACATATCTGTAGACACGAGAGGTGTGTTCCCGTCTGGCTCCTGCGCCTCAGATTGACCCCCCCCCCCCCCACACTCGTCTCCTATTGCCTCTCTCTGCACTGTAAAAAAAATTACAACATGGCAGAATAAGAGCCCTGACGAATTGAAGCCAGACTCTGGGAGCCGAGGCTCGGTCCTCAGAACTGCAGGGTTGCATTAATGAGCCCGAGGGGTTGGCGTAGTGAGAGCCAGGCCACAGGGGCCAGATGGCAGTATATTAGAGCTTGTGGTCAGGTCTGCCATATGGCACGCTCTGTAATCAGTGCCAGTCACACCAGACGCGCCGCAGTACCGTCCTCACTGCAGCAGGGGGCAGGGGAGAGACGGGGGGGGGTGGAGGCTCCTCGTGGCCCGGATCCTCTGCACGGTGGAGCGTGAGGGGTGCTTTCCCGTGGACCGATAAGCCGTCGGCCATCTGTGTTGACTCATGTGTGCCAGGCACGACTCCTCTGCTCTGCGCCGAGATGTGGAGGTAGATGCAGGCGACAGCCGTGGAACTTTAATACTCCTCAGAGCAGCGAGTCACGAGAAGGAAAGACTGTCACGAGGAACGTCTGTCAATTTAAATCCTCGCTCCCAGTAGCCAGGCTGAAAAACAACGACTTGAATATATACGAAAACGTTGAATGTATTTTATATTATTTCAAATGTAATACATGTCCAAATTAAATGTAAGACTTTTCAATAAGGCCTTAAATTGAGAATTATGAATTGACTTGACTTTTAATACCCTGCTTCTTCTCCGAATGGCATGTCACAAGAAATGTCTCTTTTTTCCCCCCCTTCAGGCACTTTCTGAGAGCAACTAACTGAATACACAAATACCTAGACTTGCCCCCAGAGAGACCCTACACCTGCGCCACACTGACCTCTAAACACACCCTCCTGTCGCGAAGGAAGACGTCAACCAGACTCAGGAAACTCATTATAACACAGTGAGATCCCAGAGGAGGTAGTTCGTCCTTCCTACCATCACCTTACACAAAAGTATAGTGGTAATCTTTGTTTTACCGTAGGTACTGGCCGTTGTATATATAATTTACCAGGGTAAAAGTCACCATGGTACCAATATTGTACTTACAGTAGGTGTTGTGAAGGGCCAGATTAAACCGAATATATATATTTATTTATATATATATATTTAATTGTATTTGTATATTCTCTAATATTCCCTGATATCCCTTGTATATTCCTTGTACAATATGCATTGAATATCCATTCTAGCCTACTGAACATCCCATAATAGTCTCCATTCTACTATTGGTCGAGACCTTGGTGCCAGGCTGCCATACCCCTCAGACCCAGTTCAAACGTACCGCTCAACATGTACGAACAAGTCCTAGTTCCGCGTAGGAATCTGGCTACCGCACCACTAATGGGACTATTTGTTCATAGTGCGTATATATACTGCGCTACTAAAGTAGGACTTCCTTTTCAGTCCAGTTTCTTACCCTCCAATAGAGTCACAGACGTCAAGCCTCCCCGCGACGCCACGTGTGGGAGTAAGGCCAAGTTCGGCTTACCATCGGTATTGAGACATTGTGTATATTAATATTTGAATAGTCATATTTGGCACTATATCGTCGAGTTGGACGTAGTCTATTAAGCTAATAATAGTCTGTTAATATAGTGCTTCGTGCGGTGAGAATACTACCGTAGTCAGTACCCCATCGTTTCGGGCAGAGAACTGGCTGCTTATCCAGGGTGGTTGACCCCACGTGAAGCTGCACCCGAGGAGCCCCAGAGCCGACGAGCGAGTGGACCTGTATACCGGATTATTCTACCGACGACAGCCCGCCTTCCCAGGCACGGATTATGCTTTGTATACGTTGATTATTCCATGGATAAAGACCCCCGACACTGCCGTGTGTTGGAACCCCCCCCCCTGGAGAGGACGCAAGGTGAGGAGACGCTCTGCAAGACGAGGTCGCTTCACGTCTCTCCGCCGTGGACCGGAGGACGCCGGCCCACAAAGAGTCCATCTGCTTTCATCTGTGGTCCAAGGATCGCCGGCGCATTGAACGGCACTACAGTGGGTTCACCTGGGATACCCTTGGCCGGATGAGGCAGCCGGATTCTACCCCCCCCCCCCCCCTTCCTACTCCTGTCGGCTTACAAGCGACCGGATTAACCCCCCCTAGTGTATCCAGTATATAATCATTAAAGTATCATTGCTGTTATTCCTTAAACTATTCCAGGTCGTATATGTACCACCTGCGCCTTCAGAGATTGGACATTCTCTATTGATATACCGACGAATACTCTTGCCATAAAAGTGCATACTAATTCCCATTCATAAATGTGATTGATTTGATTAAGTGCTTGCTCTACACACCATCGCTGTGTAGAAATAAAGACCTATTTCTAATTCGTACATTTGTGTTGGATCCGTTTCATCTACGTGACAGTGTTCATCATAATATATTTATGCCGTGTACTGGGTGGCCGAATATTAAGTACAAAGGTAGTGGTAGTATCATATCTAGTAATACAGTCAGGGAATTGTACCCCTCAGTTACAATTGGTCCTTCGAGCCGGAGGGTAATTAGTGTAATATTAATATAGTGTTATTAATATTGAAATGGCCTATGATGAACACTCCACGAAACGATCCTCCTAACCAACGCCCGCAGCGCGAACGACGGCTCCCTCAGTACTTAGAGGCTTACGCTGTCAGTCAACAACCTAGTCTTCTACTAACAGTAAACGCGGTAAAACTAGAAAGTAAAAGTATGTCTAACCCCAACGCCCAGACTACCCCGACCATAGAGGCCCCTACGGGTTCTAATGTAACTGACCAAGTTCACGGTGGGGACCAGTGGGAACCAGACATGACTTCACACCCCGCCAGTACTGAAGAAGTAGTCCCCGATGAGTCCCGGGAGGAATACAACGCTACCGAGAGAACTCGGCACGGAAGAAGACGGGGAGAGCACCGTGGAGATAGAGCTCCAAGGCTCCGCAAGGAGTACCCCGAGGGAAGGCTCCCCTATACAACCGCCTTCTCCCAGCGAGGCAGAGAGGACCCTACAGCAGGCCTTCCTCATCAGCCTGAACGCCGCTGCTGAACGCGACCGACTGCAGATCCAGCAGCGGAGCGAAGAAGAGCATATACGTCTAGAAATAAGACGCATTCAGAGGGAAGAGAATGTGGCCCGAGACCGAGCAGACAGCCAGCGAGCAGCTGCTGGTGCTCTACGGGACGCAGAGCGCGACAGACAGCAAGCGCAACTAATAGAACAGCTGATCAGACGGACAACACCCTCTCCCTCCGCCAGAGGCTCCAGGAACTCGTCTAGACACACCTCCAGGGCGGCATCCCCTAGCCGAGTAAACAACCCTGAACTTGACCAACAGACGAGGTCTATACCCCCCACAGACCACCTCCCCCCACCGGTCCAAGCGAGACCTAGCAACCGGGAAGGAGCAGCATATCCTGTGGAGAGGCTAAACCAGAGACTACAAGCACTGGATGACCTAACTGAAGACGAAGAGGAAGAGGAGGAGAACCACGCCCGACGACAGCACAGTACTCTACCGGACCAGGAGGTCCGGTACAGCCCAGGCTATACTCCCGCGGAGCTGCGCTACAGACCCCCGACTCTATACACGGGTGAGCACGACGCACGACCCGCACCGAGGAACAGCACCTGGACAAGCGGGCCATGGTACACTGCCGGTACCAGCCCATACCAAGGAGCGGGAGGAGACTCGCCTAGGAGGCCTCTCCCCCAACGCTCGCCGATGTATCCACAGTCAGCGTCATACATTGGCACGCCTATGGTACCCGACTTCACCCAAGAGAACCGGGCCCAGTATACAGAACTCCGCATGTGTCTGGAGACCATGTTGGTGGATGTATTGGATGAACGCCACAAATACGCCATCCTACTGAAGCACTTAAAGGTACCCTGCGCACATAATATAGCGCTCGCCTACGCGACTTCCACCACCCCATACACAGCAGCGCTGGTAGCATTGGACCAGAGGTATGGGCGCATATGGGATTACGTGATCCAGGAGATCCGACACATCGACCGCTTACCCCCAGCAATAGACAATCGAGCACTGGACGACCTGTCCATCAGAGTGCAGTCCCTGGTAGGGATGTTGGGAGCGCAGAGAGAGAAGGGGAGGCATGAACTTTACGCCAACTCAAATGTGGAAAGGATCTTGGAGAAGCTGCCGCCCGCTCGACAGGAGCGTTTTAGGCGGCAGAGAGACCACCGAGACCCGAATGGCCCCGAACCGAACCTCCTCGATCTAGCAGACTTCCTGGCAAGAGAAGTCAGCAGCCTACGGCTAGATACATTCGGACGGAGCACCCCTGGCTCCAGAGAAGGAACCAGACGACTAAATGATGGAAGAAGATCGGTGACTGTGATGCACCAATCGGAGTCAGTACCGAGCAGCAGGAGCCACAGTACCCCCTCCAGAACGGAGAAGTGGAAGATAGTGTGCCCCTACTGTGAGAAAGAACACTGGCTAGCGCAATGTGACTCCTTCCCCAAGCTGAACGCGGAGGAAGCAAGTCAATGGATAAAGTCCAACAAGAGCTGTTTTCGCTGTGCGCGCTCACACATGGCAGCCGAATGCCGCTTAAAGAAAGGGTGCACCAAGTGCGATGGAGCCCATCTGGACATACTTCACGACAGTAACAGACGGCGCCCTTCACCCGCACCATCCCGCAGCAAAGCGAGCGTCATGTACATCGATCCCGCCAGCAGCAGTGGAGCCCGAGTACTCCTAAAAGTAGTGCATGTGACACTAAGCTACCAGAATAAAGTCCTGGACACTTACGCCGTCCTCGATGACGGGTCCGAGAAGACCCTTCTGCTCGCCTCCGCTGCGGCCCAGCTAGGGCTGCGGGGAAGCGAAACCCAAATGACAATTCGGACAATAAGACGAGATTTGAAGACGATAAAGGGCGAGAATGTCTCATTCTCTATCGCAGCAAGCGGCCAGCCTGAGCGACGGTACCAGATTACAGACGCTTTCACCAGCCAAGAAATAGGACTGTCGCGGTACACATACCCCGTCGCCAAGCTGATGGAGAAATATGCACATCTGCGCAAGTTACCGATCCCGCTCATAGACAATGCTATGCCGACCCTGTTGATAGGCTCCGACCATGCAGACCTCATTGTCCCGATAGACCGGGTTCATACCGGACCCCGAGGCTGTCCTGCAGCAGTCGAGACCCGTTTGGGATGGACTCTCCAAGGCCCGCTCGCCAAATCTCTCAACCGAAGTACAGCCACTAGATGTCTCCACTCCCGAGTCACAGAGGGAGAAACCGCACTCCTGCAACACGTAGAGCGGCTATGGACCTTGGAACAAATGCCCTTTAAGAACGGAAAGAAAGACATTCGCTCTAAAGATGACATTTACGCCATTCACCTCCTCGAGACAGGGACCAAGAGAGTCCCGGTCAACGGCGTGTTGAGATACGCCACGCCACTCCTGCGGCGAGAAGGAATGCCTACTTTCCACGCCAAGACAGACGTCACAGAACGGTACCTGCTGAACACGGAGCGGCGCTTAGCCAAGAACCCCGCCCAAGAGAGTGTATACCGCGCTGAGATTGAGAAGCTCATCACAGCGGGACACGTCACAAAGATGGACATTAAAGAGGCTGACCAGACCACTGAATCGTGGTACGTGCCTCACCACAAGGTCCATCACAACGGTAAAGACCGCATAGTATTTAACTGCAGCTACCAGATCGGATCCCAAAATCTGAATAAAGAGTTACTGCCCGGTCCCACACTCGGCCCCTCCCTACTCGGCGTTCTACTCCGCTTCCGCCAGGAAAAGGTGGCCATCAGCGGGGACATTAAAGGAATGTTCCTGCAGGTGAGATTAGTAGAGGAGGACAAGCCCCTGTTACGGTTCCTATGGAGAGAGAAGCCAGGAGATGAGCACCCAGCCATCTACCAATGGGAAGTCCTCCCCTTCGGAACGACGTGCACCCCCTGCTGTGCTACATTTGCACTACAGAAACATGTAGCAGAGGACCCAGCAGCGGACGAAGAGGTCCGACACAGCGTAAAGAACAGCTTCTACGTAGACAACTGTCTACAAAGCCTTTCAACCCAGGAAGAAGCCGAGGCTCTCCTGATTAAACTCTGCGCCTCATTGATCAAAGGCGGCTTTGATCTCAGGCAGTGGGCCAGCAGCGATCCGCAAGTACTGCGCAGCCTCTCCTCCGAGGACAAGGCAGCCAGCAGCGAGACCTGGATGGCTACAATCCCGGGAGAAGCCCAGGAGATGACCCTGGGATTGGTGTGGCGATTCAAAACAGATTCGCTTCACTACAGACACAAGCCCCTGACTACGGAGCAGGGAAGGCCGGCGGCGGCGCCGACCACCAGACGGAGTGTGTACACAACACTCGCCCGACAATATGACCCGCTAGGATGTATTCTACCGTACACCACCAGGGCAAAAATGATTGTACGAGCATTGTGGGACAAGGACCAGGGCTGGGACGACCCCATTCCCGCACACCTTGCATCCACCTGGAGAGAGTGGGAGATGGAGCTCGACTCACTCCCAGGCGTTAATATGCGCCGAAGCTACTTCCCACCCACGGTGAGGCCAGAGACATGTAAAATGGACTTACACGTCTTCAGTGACGCCTCAGAGGTCGCATACGGATCAGTAGCCTACTTGCGGGCCCAAGAAAGGGGGGGAGAGATCTACACAGCATTTGTCCTCGCCCGCTCGAGAATAGCCCCACGCAAGCAACAATCTATCCCACGTCTAGAGCTCTGCGCAGCCCTAGCCGGAGCGCACCTAGCCACGCTCATCCAACGTGAGCTCACCATACCGGTGTCTAGAACAATCCTGTGGTCAGATTCCACGACAGTACTCGCCTGGATCAAATCGGACTCATGCAAGTACAAAGTCTTCGTGGGAGTCAGAGTCACCGAGATTCAAGACTTAACCGAAGAGTTAACCGGAGAAACAGAGTGGCGCTACGTTGATACAAAACAGAACCCAGCTGACGTCATCACCCGGGGAATGCCCCTAGATGACCTCACCCGCCGCAAGGTCTACAGTGACGGCCCCGCATTCCTAAGACTCCCGGAAGGACAGTGGCCCATGCCTATCCCGAGGGAAGCAAGTCCAGAGGAGGTGGAAAATAAGAAGTCTGTGTTCTGTGGATTGAGCACTGTTATCTCCGCAGACCCCAACACACTCCTGATGGGGCGGCTAGATCCTGCATTACCCCAGACAATGTACCGGCCTGAAGAAGCGAACGGCCGACGAATGTGGAGGTACAGTCAAGTATTAGCCGACAAGTTTTGGAGCAGTTTCCTACTGCACTACCTACCGTCTCTACAGACCCGCCAGAAGTGGGTAAAGGAGAGAGACAATTTGACAGAAGGAACAGTCGTCATGATTATTGATCAATCACTGCCCAGAGCTATGTGGCCGGCCGGCCGCGTAAGCAAAGTGATCACCGGTGCCGACGGCAAGGTCCGAGCAGCTGAAGTGCTCGTCCAGGGTCGCACTTACACCCGTCCCGTGGCGAGGCTCATAGAACTGCCCCGACTCCCAGACACAATCGATGATGACCATGACCCTATAACCCTATGACTTTGTGAAGTTGACTGACCCTACAGCAAACCCTTATGTGTAAATAGACAACGCGATTAATCTGTCTCTGTTTAACTGATTAGGTCTGGGACCAATCAGGGGGTGGCTGTTGTGAAGGGCCAGATTAAACCGAATATATATATTTATTTATATATATATATTTAATTGTATTTGTATATTCTCTAATATTCCCTGATATCCCTTGTATATTCCTTGTACAATATGCATTGAATATCCATTCTAGCCTACTGAACATCCCATAATAGTCTCCATTCTACTATTGGTCGAGACCTTGGTGCCAGGCTGCCCTACCCCTCAGACCCAGTTCAAACGTACCGCTCAACATGTACGAACAAGTCCTAGTTCCGCGTAGGAATCTGGCTACCGCACCACTAATGGGACTATTTGTTCATAGTGCGTATATATACTGCGCTACTAAAGTAGGACTTCCTTTTCAGTCCAGTTTCTTACCCTCCAATAGAGTCACAGACGTCAAGCCTCCCCGCGACGCCACGTGTGGGAGTAAGGCCAAGTTCGGCTTACCATCGGTATTGAGGCATCGTGTATATTAATATTTGAATAGTCATATTTGGCACTATATCGTCGAGTTGGACGTAGTCTATTAAGCTAATAATAGTCTGTTAATATAGTGCTTCGTGCGGTGAGAATACTACCGTAGTCAGTACCCCATCGTTTCGGGCAGAGAACTGGCTGCTTATCCAGGGTGGTTGACCCCACGTGAAGCTGCACCCGAGGAGCCCCAGAGCCGACGAGCGAGTGGACCTGTATACCGGATTATTCTACCGACGACAGCCCGCCTTCCCAGGCACGGATTATGCTTTGTATACGTTGATTATTCCATGGATAAAGACCCCCGACACTGCCGTGTGTTGGAACCCCCCCCCCTGGAGAGGACGCAAGGTGAGGAGACGCTCTGCAAGACGAGGTCGCTTCACGTCTCTCCGCCGTGGACCGGAGGACGCCGGCCCACAAAGAGTCCATCTGCTTTCATCTGTGGTCCAAGGATCGCCGGCGCATTGAACGGCACTACAGTGGGTTCACCTGGGATACCCTTGGCCGGATGAGGCAGCCGGATTCTACCCCCCCCCCCTTCCTACTCCTGTCGGCTTACAAGCGACCGGATTAACCCCCCCTAGTGTATCCAGTATATAATCATTAAAGTATCATTGCTGTTATTCCTTAAACTATTCCAGGTCGTATATGTACCACCTGCGCCTTCAGAGATTGGACATTCTCTATTGATATACCGACGAATACTCTTGCCATAAAAGTGCATACTAATTCCCATTCATAAATGTGATTGATTTGATTAAGTGCTTGCTCTACACACCATCGCTGTGTAGAAATAAAGACCTATTTCTAATTCGTACATCTGTGTTGGATCCGTTTCATCTACGTGACAGTGTTCATCATAATATATTTATGCCGTGTACTGGGTGGCCGAATATTAAGTACAAAGGTAGTGGTAGTAAGTATCATATCTAGTAATACAGTCAGGGAATTGTACCCCTCAGTTACAGTAGGGCTGACCTTCGAATTTTTTTTGGCAATCGAAGCTTCGGGGCCGAGCTTCGATTTTAATTCGAAGCTTCGAATAAAAAAAGATTTAATTAATAAATTTTTATTTAATTTTTTTATTTTATCTTATGTTGTAGGACTTGTACAGCACTTTGGTAAACTTTGTTGTTTTTAAATGTGCTCTATAAATAAAGTGGATTGGATTAATGAATTAAGTAGCCCCTTTTGTGACTGTGACGCAGCCAACACAGTGTGATTTAATTCAAGGTGGATCGCTGTTGTCGTTTGAACAACTTCAGATTTCATGGGAACTACCAATCCCCCAAATCAAGAATGTTTAAGATGAATGAAGTAAGATTTTGATTATTTGAACTATAATGAAACTATGCACAGAATTATGTCAGTCTACAAGGTCCGGATTCTACATGGTCCGGCAATGTAGACCTTGTAGACTCCACTACAGACCAATTATCAGTGAATGTTCATGCATTTTTAAGAAGGGCTACTTCCACAAAAAAACAAAGAACTCAACAAAACATCTCAGTAGCACCTTATCTAAATGTTCTATTTCATATATGGAGATTCATATTTATTTATGTATTGCATGCATTTCTACATTTTATTTCCTATTTTGTTTATTCATCCCAGTATCTTTCTTTCTTATGTGTGGAATTCTACAAGGCATTTACATTCACATTTAGTCATTTAGCTGACGCTTTTATCCAAAGCGACTTACAAGTTCTATACGACAGGTCATCAGGAAGGATACAACTCTATCAGCTGAGTAACAATATTCATCAAAGTGTTGCGTGTTACAGTGTAGGTTAGTTTATTAGGACAAGTGCATGACAGTAAGGTTAGTTAGGGTTAGATTTTTTTTATTTTATTTTTTAAATTTTATTTCAGATAATGGTTGAAGAAGTGAGTCTTTAGTCGACGGCGAAAGATTGGATGGGATTCGGCTGTCCTAACTGGGGTGGGTAGTTCATTCCACCATTGTGGGGCAAGGACTGAGAATAGGCGTGTAGGTGGTGTATATGTGTTTGAGGATGATATCCTTCAAACAGGCAATAGTGATGATATAATTTGGGCAGTGCTGAGCTGGGTTACTTTCCTCCAGTGTATTTGTCCCCCGGCCCCACCCAATGGCCCCATGCACACACACCGAAGTAAAAAGAAAAATAAAAGAAAAAATTTGAAAAAAATTTGAAAAAAAAAAATTTGAAAAAAAAATTATATATATATATTTTTTTTAAACTTCGATTATTTTTTTAATGTTCGAAGCTTGTGCCATCGAACGAAGCTTCGAAGTATGTAAGCCAGCCCTAACTTACAGTAAATAATACAATGGTATAATCCAGTCTAATTTAAACCGTGATACCATAGTATCCATCCTCCTCTCCATCCCCACCACCAACCTGCGCACTGTCGGTCCCAGAGCCTTCTCTGTTGCTGCACCCACCCACGCTTCATCCCTGGACTCATTAAAATCTCACCTCTCAGCCTGACTTCTCTTTTTACCTAATTGTTCCTCTGATCTCCTCCCCCTTAGTTTGCCCCCTCCTCTGTTAAGCGCCTTGGGTTTCCTGAAAGGCGCTATATAAATGTAAGAAATTATTATAATCTTTATTTTTTTTAAGATTTTAATACCGTGATACTTTTCCATAAAGGGAAACACACCAAACGGCTGAAACACCGACCTTTATATGGCCATTGTTCTCGTAAGATAATTCAATAGTGCAGCTCCTTGGCCGACTGTCAACCCATCCATCGTGTTTGAACAGAAAATCTGATTAGCTGTTAAGCGGTAAATGGTGCATTTATACAACAGCTTTTATCCAAAGCGCTTTTTTTATTCCTCACATTCACCCCGTTCACTCACACATTCACACACCGACGGCGGAGGCGACAACGCAAGGTGCCGACCTGCTCATCAGGAGCAGTTAGGGGTTAAGTCTCTTGCTCAAGGACACTTCCGACACGCTGGCCGGGAGGAGCAGGAATCGAACCGGGAGCCTTCTGATTACCAGACGACCGATCTACCTCCAGAGACACCGTCTCTTATCGTGGTTATGGACAGACGTGAATACGATACCCCACTTGTGTTTGACCTGCAAGGTGCCATGGGTACTTGTTATCTGGGTAGTGCAACAATAGGATTGTTCTATTTAAGTACCGTTGCACTTAGGACTGTTTTAGAGGTAACACCGAGGGTTCACTTGTGGTGGAACCAACTTTATGTATAACGTTAACTATGAATAAAGTACAAGTAAGCAAGACTGCTTTAACCGTTCATTGTGTACAGTCGGGAGACAGATGGAACATAATGAAACATGGTGACCCATTTGGTTGCTTCCGTTGGCTCCGGATGCCGATGGGAATAAGCCCAGCACCGGAAGTGTTCCAAAGAAAGCTCATGCAGGCCCTAGAGGGCCTACCAGGAGTCTACATCATAGCAGATGATATGTTAATCACAGGGGAAGGAGCAACGCAGAAGGAAGCAGAAAAGGACCACGGCGAGAAACTCAGACGCTTTCTAACCAGATGCAGGGAGCGCAACATCAAGCTGAACGCGGACAAGTTCAAGCTTCGAAAAAAAAAGAGGTGCCCCACATAAGTCATCTGCTCACGGCTGAGAATTGATCCGGAGAAAGTACGGGCGGTCAGAGAGATGCCGAGGCCAACAGATGTAAAAAGAGTACAAAGACTGGTTGGGATGGTCATTCAACTACCTGGCGAAGTTCTTTGACCACCGGTCAGATGACTGCAAGATTCTTAGACAACTCACACGTAAGGAAACCATGTGGGAATGGGCGGATGTCCAAGAGGAAGCGTTTCAAAGGCTGAAAGACAAAATAGCCAAAGCACCAGTCCTACAGTCTTACAACGAAGAAGAGGAGTGGACGCTGCAATGGGATGCGTCAGACACGGGGCTGGGGGCCGCCCTGACACAGAAAGGTAAACCTGTAGCATTTAGTAGTAGGGCGCTCACACCAACTGAAAAGGGCTATGCCCAAATAGAGAAAGAGTGTTTAGCCATAGTGTTTGGAATGGAAAAGTTCCATCAATATACATATGGTAGACAGGTGACAGTTCAAAGCGACCACAAGCCTCTAGAAAATATCCACAGCAAGCCACTGCTTAGTGCACCGAAGAGATTACAAAGGATGCTACTCAGAGTGCAGCACTATGATATTAGTGTGACATATGTGCCAGGCAGGGATATGTTGCTTGCAGACACATTGAGTAGAGCATTCTTACAAGAGAGCACTAAGGGAGACAGTGAGACAGAGGTAGAGACGGTAAACATGGTTAGCTATTTACCCATCTCAGCAGAGAGGCTGAGGGCTATTAGAGCTGCAACAAAGGATGACCTAAAGTTACAGAGTGTGGCAAATAGAATACTGTCAGGGTGGCCCAAGAGGAAAAGAGACTTGCCAAGTGACATCAGGCACTACCACTCGTTCCAGGAGGAAATGAGTTTCCAGGATGGCATCGTTTTCCGAGGAGAAAGAGCCGTGATACCGGATGCACTCAGGGTTGACATCACTTACAGGATCCACTCCTCTAATCTGGGAGTAGAAGGATGTCTGAGGCGAGCGAGGGAGTGTGTATACTGGCATTGGATGAACGAGGAGATAAAGACCTTCATCGCTAAATGTGATATATGCAGGTCAGTGGACTAGGGCTGCACGATTAAACTATTTTAAATCGAAATTTGGAATGATGCAATTATCAAATCGCAAATATTTTTAGGACATGGACACTCTGAAAAGAGGAGACAGTGTGAGAGTACAGCCTGGTGACACACACAAGACTTGGAGAGCGGCAAAGATGATCCAACCAGTGAGCCACAGATCATATGAGGTGGAGTTAGAGTGGGGAGGTGTTCTGAGAAGAAATCGTCGCCACCTCAGACGCAATCACACCACTACAGACACACCCACTACAGTCACACCGGCACCAACAGTGACTGAGCAGGCCGGCCCGCCAGTCGACCCTGTAGAGAACCAAGGTGCGGTCACTACCAAGTCTGGTCGACAGGTTGTCAGACCTCAATACCTGAAGGACTATACTCTGTGATTAGAGAATGGACAAAAAAAAAGAAGAAGATTGAAATGGGTTATGTGTGCACATGTTTTGAACTGTTGATTGTTTGAGGTGTACAAAGGTAATGAGTCATTTACACAATGTTGAGAAGGTGAGTGTTGTTGTTTGGATCTGTTGTAAGTAAGCAGAGCACAGGTTAAGTAGTTGTAACTTAAATATCTATGTTCGGAGAAAGGGACGTACTTGGAAAAAGAAAGATTGTAACAATAGGATTTAAGTACTGTTGCACTTAGGACTGTTTTAGAGGCAACACTGAGGGTTCACTTGTGGTGGAACCAACTTTATGTATACAAGATACAAGAGTTTTATTTGTCACGGCATACAGGTATACAGTGAAATGCGGGGGGTCTTGCCTGCAACGATGTGCATAATACAATAGTAATAATATATAATAAGAATCCAACCAATAGAGCGACATTGTGCAATAAACAAGTAAACAAAGTAGGGCATATCGGTATCTGTACATGAGTTATTTACAGAGCATGGTAGGACATGCTAGGTCATGTGGTAGTGCAGTACAGTTAGCTACGGATGAGGCACTGGGTCTTTATGTACACTGCTATACAATGCTATATTATACAATCTCAAGCTCTACTATACTATTCTTAAAGTGACCTTTCCTTCTGTAAAGTGTCCATAAGTGTGAGCGTGTGCAGCATGAGTGTGTGTGTGCTCATGTTAAAGTGGCTGCTAGTGTGTGAGCGTGTACAGTGTGTGTGTGCTCATGTGTGCTTGTGCGTGGAGAGTTCAGCGTTCAAGGCTCTGATGGCCTGGGGGAAGAAGCTGAGCCGAAGTCTCTCTGTCCTCGTTACTGGTGTTCGCAGGCGTTTGCCTGACCGCAGCAGCATGAACAGGCTGTTGTTGGGGTGGGGAGGGTCTTTCATTATCCTGCAGGCTCTGGATTTGCACCTCTTGTTGTATAGGACCTGCAGGGTTGGTAGTGCAATACCCGTGGTACGCTCGGCTGAGCGCACCACTCTCTGTAGGGCCTTCTTGTCCTGTGCCTTGCTGTTTCCATACCAGGCAGTGATGTTTCCAGTCAAGATGCTCTCTACAGCTCCGGAGTAGAAGGACTGGAGTATCTTCCCAGATACTCTGAACTTCCTTAACTGTCTCAGGTGGTAGAGGCGCTGCTTCGCCTTTTTTACGACTGAGTCTATGTGTGTTGTCCATGTCAGGTCCTCTGAGATGTGGACCCCCAGGTACTTGAAGCTGCTCACCCTGTCCACGGTAGCCCCGTTTATCCTCAGTGGTGTGTGTGTCTCCTGCTGTCTCCTCCTAAAATCCACGATCAGCTCCTAGGTTTTACCAATGTTCAGGAGCAGGCTGTTGTCCTGGCACCAGCGTTCCAGTACCTCAACCTCCTCCCGGTAGGCCTTCTCGTCGTTGTCCGAGATCAGCCCCACCACCACTGTGTCGTCCGCAAACTTCACTATGGAGTTGGAGCTGAACTTGGCCACACAGTCGTGTGTGTATAGTGAGTACAGCAGGGGGCTCAGAACACAGCCCTGGGGGGACCCGATGCTCAGGGTGATGGTGTTGGAGGTCTGACCCCCCACCCTTACCGCCTGGGGCCTTTCGCTCAGAAAGTCCAGTATCCAGGCGGAGCTCAGACCCAGCTCGATCAGCTTGTCCACCAGTCTGGTGGGGACTATGGTGTTGAACGCTGAGCTGTAGTCAATGAACAACAGTCTCACATAGCCCCCCTTCTGGCGGTCCAGGTGAGAGAGGGTGCTGTGCAGTACTTGGGAGACCGCATCATCAGTGGACCTGTTTGGCCTGTATGCAAATTGCATAGGGTCCATATCACTGGGGAGGGAGGCACAAATGTGATCCTTGACCAGCCCCTCGAAACATTTCATGGCCACAGAGGTGAGTGCCACCGGTCTGTAGTCATTGAGACCTGTTGGGGAGGGTTTCTTTGGTACAGGGATGATGGTAGACATCTTGAAGCAGGCAGGGACCACTGACTCCGCCAGGGATCGATTGAATATGGTGGTGAACACAGGGGCTAGCTGGTTAGCACAGGACTTAAGTATGCGTCCTGTTATTCCATCTGGGCCAGCAGCTTTTCTGGTGTTCACCTGCATAAATGCTCTTCTCACACTGTGTACCGACAATGAGCCCCGCAGATGCCCCCCCCCCCCCCCCCTCCACAACAGCCGGCGCGCCAGTGACGTCACTAGCCGTTGAGCTGTCTGCACCAAACCGAGCGTAGAAAGAGTTGTCCGCGAGAGAGGCGTCGTCGCTCCCCATTGAGGGGGCGCTGACTTCGTAGTCAGTTATCGTCCTCAGTCCCCGCCATAAGCCTCTTGTGTCATTCTGTGCCATTTGTGTCTCCATTTTGTCAGCATACGTCCATTTTGCAAGTTTAACAGCCTTGCGCAGAGTATAGACTGTAGCCTTATACTCCTCCATGTTTCCTGACTCTCTGCCCAGGTTGTAGGCAGTGGTGCGAGATTTCAGAGCTGCTCTGATAGTACTGTCCACCCACGGTTTCTGGTTTGGGAAGACCCGCACCTTTTTTGTGGGGACAATAATGTCGGCAAGTGATGTTATGAAGCTCACAACCGTGTCCGCAAACTCGCTGACGTCACTGGCGCTTCCTTGAAACATCCCCCAGTCTACGTCCTCGAGAGCGTCCTGAAGCGTGGCCTCTGATTGGTCGGACCATCTTTTTGCCTCACGTGACACGACGGCGTCACATGATCTCTGTCTGTAAGCAGGGATCAGGAAAAATAGAGTCATGATCGGACGTGCTAGTAGCCCCCGCTAGTGGTGGAGCCGGTACAGCCTTGTAGCCAGCTCTGAACGGGGTGTAGCAGTGGTCGAGCGTGTTTCCCCCTCTGGTGGAGCAGGCGATGTGCTGAAAGAAGGATGGCATCACTTTTTTCAGATTTGCCTGGTTGAAATCGCCGGCTACGATCATGGCTGCTGCGTCTGGATGTTTTATCTGGTGGATGTTGAGATGCTCCGCCAGCTCCGCCAGAGCCCTGACGGTGTTTGCCTGGGGAGGGATATACATCGCGGCCATAATGATGGCGGTAAACTCTCGGGGGAGGTGGAATGGGCGGCATTGAATGGCCAGATGTTCCAAATCCGGTGAGCATGAACAGGAGAGTATCTTGATCTCCTTGGGGATAACCCAACTGTATAACGTTAACTATGAATAAAGTACAAGTAAGCAAGACTGCTTTAACCGTTCATTGTGTACAGTCGGGAGACAGACGGAACATAATGAAACAGGTAGGGTACCCAGCCCCCGTGTTTCACCTGTAGGGTGCGATAACAAGGGTACTTCTTACCTGGGTAGGGCACCCGGCCCCTGTGTTTCACCTGTAGGGTGCGATAACAAGGGTACCTCTTACCTGGGTAGGGTACCCAGCCCCTGTGTTTCACCTGTAGGGTGCGATAACAAGGGTACTTCTTACCTGGGTAGGGCACCCAGCCCCTGTGTTTCACCTGTAGGGTGCGATAACAAGGGTACCTCTTACCTGGGTAGGGCACCCGGCCCCTGTGTTTCACCTGTAGGGTGTGATAACAAGGGTACCTCTTACCTGGGTAGGGTACCCGGCCCCTGTGTTTCACCTGTAGGGTGCGATAACAAGGGTACCTCTTACCTGGGTAGGGTACCCGGCCCCTGTGTTTCACCTGTAGGGTGCGATAACAAGGGTACTTCTTACCTGGGTAGGGTACCCAGCCCCTGTGTTTCACCTGTAGGGTGTGATAACAAGGGTACCTCTTACCTGGGTAGGGCACCCGGCCCCTGTGTTTCACCTGTAGGGTGCGATAACAAGGGTACTTCTTACCTGGGTAGGGCACCCGGCCCTTGGTCACCAGCTCGGTCAGTAGTATACCGAAGGACCAGCCGTCTGACTTGATGGTGAAGCGTCCGTACAGCGCGGCCTCAGGGGCCGTCCACTTGATGGGGAACTTGGCTCCTAGACGAGCAGAGAGAGAGACCGGATGATCAGCAGGGTTTCAACAGGTAACATGTAATACTTAAGAAGACCTCTTTAATGCCACTTGAGAGAAAAATCTAATACCAATTTCATACTAGCAAAAACAAAACAAAAACATAGCGACACTGAACTAGCGGCTGCACTCGTGTGCCAATTTAAATTATTACGCGTTCCATACAAGCTCTCGATAGCCCTGCAAAAAAACAACATCTTGAATACAAAAACAGTTCATATATTTAATCTCCCGACAGCTGGGCTGCCGCCCCAAAAAAAGGTTAATACTTTTTAATACCCTTTTTAAAGCCTTAAATTGAGAATTACGAATTTAATACTTTTTAATAGCTTAAATTGAGAATTGTGAATTTAAGAGTTTGTAATACCGTTTAAGACCTTAAATTGAGAATTGTGAATTTAAGACTTTTAAATACCCCACAGATACCCTGACATGGTATACTGGGGCAGTAATAGTTGCAGGACGATGGCTCAAATGCCTGAAGGGGCGCTCTGTGGAGCAGTCTGTGGAGCAGTCTGTGGCCCAGTCTGTGGAGCAGTCTGTGGAGCAGTCTGTAGACCAGTCTGTAGACCAGTCTGTAGACCAGTCTGTGGAGCAGTCTGTAGACCAGTCTGTAGACCAGTCTGTAGACCAGTCTGTGGAGCAGTCTGTGGAGCAGTCTGTGGACCAGTCTGTGGAGCAGTCTGTAGACCAGTCTGTAGACCAGTCTGTGGAGCAGTCTGTGGAGCAGTCTGTGGAGCAGTCTGTAGACCAGTCTGTGGAGCAGTCTGTAGACCAGTCTGTGGAGCAGTCTGTAGACCAGTCTGTAGACCAGTCTGTGGAGCAGTCTGTGGAGAAGTCTGTAGACCAGTCTGTGGAGCAGTCTGTGGAGCAGTCTGTAGACCCACCTTGCCGGGCCGTGTACTCGTTGTCCTCGATCAGCCGCGCCAGGCCAAAGTCTGCAATCTTACACACCAGGTTGTCGGCCACCAGGATGTTGGCGGCTCTCAGGTCCCGGTGGATGTAATTCATCCTCTCTATGAAGGCCATGCCGTCGGCAATCTGGACCGGGGTTGGTCCAGGACAGGGAGGGAGGGAGGGAGGGAGGGAGGGGAGAGAACAGACAGAGGGCGTTAGACCACCAGGACCACGAGGTCTCAGAGAGATAAGATTAGATTAAATCACAGATTAAATCATGCAGCAAAAGTACAGTACAAGGAAAAGAAGTTTGGCCTCCAACCAGAGTGCAAAGTGTGGTGGAACCGGACTCGTCAATAGTAGATGGATCTTCATGATCAATAATATAGGTTTAAGAGTGAAAACACATCGTACAAAGTCATTAAAGGAGCTGGGCTAAGAGGAGAGCTCTCATCATGGCTGCTGGGAGAACACTGAGGGAGAGAAGGAGACTTAAGAAGAGAGGGTGGGGGCTCTGGGCTCTTGGCTTTGACCAAAGTGTGAGATTTAAGATATTGTTTAGGGTGACTTCCTCCACATTTCAGATTATTGTTGATAATTGGATATTGGATTATTGGAGCTTGTCTTGTGTGTGTACTAGTCCACGTCTCTAGTCCTTTGTCCCGTTTACTTGTAATGTTATAGGTTATGATGTAAGTATTATGTTGTCACAATGTACATTTTATGTGGACCCCAGGAAGAATAACTACTGCAATGCTGTAGCTAATTGGGGATCTTAATAAACTAAACTTATAGTGATCATTTAGTAAATTGTGCAAAACATAGCGGACATTCCACTTGTCCCAGCTTGATATGACTTTTATCAGTCGTGACCCGAAACCTTATTATTTATTTGTATATATATATATATATATATATATATATATATATATATATATATATATATATATATATATATAAATGGTGCCACTTAGTACCATCGCTTTAACCTGCGTGACACTATGCCGCATGCCGGCTTGCCTGAAAGGCGCCTCTAGTTCCCAGCCTCCGTGTACATTATTCTCCGACACGTTTCCACTCGGCCGAGCGAGGAGTAAAGAGGAGGTGGGGAGTGGGGAGAGGGAGGCGCGTTAAGCGCACATCACGGAGCGCACGCTCCACCCCCCAGGCTTAATAGGCCCCAGAGGACAGGTGTTTAAAGTGCTCATGGCAGGCAAGTGGGGGGGGGGGGGGGGGGGGAGGTAGAGATGTCAGCCTGGATATCCAAAATTAATATGACAGCCAGATGGGGACCACTGTGTGCCACGGGCTGGCACCGCTGAATTAGCCTCACATACACAACTGTAGAGATGTGCGTGCATCCACCCACACACACACACACACCTGAACATTCGCCCACACACACACACCTGAACATTCGCCCACACACACACACATAGCTCCACTGTCGCTCTCTCCTTTGCAAGATAATCAACCATGCACTCGCATGCATGCAAGCACACACACGCAAAAGCACACACACACAAACAGGCCATTAAAACAGTGTCTGTGACAGGAGACCCAGGAGTACCTGCTGTGGTGACTGACAGCTCAGTAACAGTGGTGTGTGTGGTGTGTGTTGGTGTGTGGTGTGTGTGGTGTGTGGTGTGTTGGTGTGTGGTGTGTATTGTGTGTTGGTGTCGCCTACCTGAGCAGCCATGTCCACCAGCTGAGGCAGCTTCAGGTATTTCCCATCTCCTTCCTTCAGGAAGTCCAGTAAGCTGCCTGGAAACAGCATCACATGGTTAAAACGGTGTCCTCGGTGAAGTGCGTTGTGGATTACATCCATCTTTCTGCACTGCGGAGGCTAAAGCACCTTCGTGGAGGACACAGGTTGGTACACTACTCGCTGGTGTCGGATGACTTCTTATTGGCCAGAATCAGCATTTGTTGCAAGAGTTTTGGAAGGTCTGCTTCAAGTATTTTTACCTTCCGTCATACCATACTGCATCACACTATGAATAGGTGTGTGTGTGTGTGTGTGTGTGTGTGTGTGTGTGTGTTGTGACTACCTGGGCTTGGCCACTCCAGCACCACCACTCCCCCCACGCCCCATTTTAGACAGATTAGCTTCCTGGTTGCCACGGTTCACACGCTCCGTTCCATTACAGTACGGTGATGAGGTCTGAGATCACGGCGTGGCATGTATGTGTGTGTGTGTGTGTTAGAGCTGTAGAAATTGGCCAAAAATGACCTTTGAATATTCCTTCGAGGTAGGTTCGAACCATTCGAATATCTATTGTTGCGCATTATGTCCACAAGAGGGCAATACAACAGGAGACATAACTAGTAGGCAATAGGTCATTTATTTAAAGGTGACATGCATTATAAATGTCTTTTTTCAGTGTCTAGCATTGTATTATAGTAATAGGAGTTAGTATCAATGTGTTTGTGTCTCTAAATACCATATTGGCGGATTGCCGTCTTTCAGGTCATTCATTTCCTGGTCGAAAAAATCAGGTCATTCTGATTTGACTCGCATGGTGACGTCACGTGGCGAGGATAGAGCGGATAGTGATCCGATTGGCTCTGTGGTTGTAGCGCACCAAACGGGGTTTGACAGAGAGTGAGCGAGAGAGAGAATCAGATAGACCCTCGCGACAGAGCACACATACACACACGTGCGCGTCGCGCTGTCGTCTCTGGGTCGGTCTCTCTCTCTCCTCCTCTCTATCTCTCGATTCGGGAGCATAACGTGTAGCACGCGGCACAGTGGAAGACTTCCTCAAACGGGAGAGGGAGAGAGAGAAAAAGAAGGGGACCTGCGTATCTCGCACGCAGCTGTGTTTACACAGTGCTCTCTCTCTCTCTGTCTGCCACTCGCAGACTGTGTGGATGACTGTCACTGAAAGTGCTTATGGGCGGAGCCCAGCCAATAACAGGCTGAAATCTTGAGGCTGGAAAATGATAGTTTTGAGTACTCCATTAGAAATATAAAACAATGATTTTTTTTTAAATAAACCTTACAGATGTCTTCCATAGACTCACAGGAATTGTGTAAAGTTGCCCAAATAGTGCTAGGAATAGCAATGCAGGTCCCCTTTAAACAAAATAAATATCAACATACATACACCAGCATACAAATAGAATAATGTATAATCTCAACCTCTCAGAAGGGTCTGTCTCTCGGAGCATGATCAAATTAATGAAAGTTCACGGTATATAGAACGAACATTTATACACAGGAGCGCATATCTGAAAAAGGCGTGATAAACGTCAAACAATATATTTTCCTTGACATGAAACGTGAAATAATAATCAAAACATTGGGGATCCGTATGATGCTTCTGTAAATTAATGATCTGTTCAGTAAGCCTACAGTAGCCTATATACTTGTTTCATGTTTTGTTTAAATAAGATTAAGGCACACAATTCCTAGAAATGTGACTAAACAACATTGTTTTGCCCTGAGGGATGATTTACAATAAAGTGCTATAAAAACTGAAAAGTTAGGGTACTTAAATTCATGACGCTATAACTCTCAACACGCTAGCGTTAGCACTTAGCACACAAAAAGATACAAGTAACTTAGCTGACTTAACGCTAACTGGTTCAGCTGCCGTTAGACCATCGCCATACGAATTGGAAGCGCTGTGGCGTGTCATTCTTTAACCATTTAATGTGTCTTGATAAATCCATTTAGTTAGATCCAGCACTGAATGTATCTCGTGAATGATTATTATAAATTTTCGACGAGGACAACAACTATTAACCCCGAGCTATTTTTGCTGGTTGATTCCGGACATGATGTCACACGAATGCCAGGCTGCCGAGCCAATAGACAATTCGTTTTATTAGTGTGAAGTTGAACGTAAGGTGCACGTAAAGGGCAGTGATATCCCATGATATAGCCGGCACGTCTCTCCTGTCCGTCATGCAGCGTGTTCAGACACACGCGAGAAGTCGAAAGGGAGACCGCCGGGGCTGTTATAATTTTTTATAAAACACAAATCAAATATTCATTTTTACAATCTAATGTATGTTTTTTTTATTTTTTACAATTGAATTATTAATTAGAATATAGAATATTCCTTGACAGCCCTAGTGTGTATGTGTGTGTATTTGTGTATGTATGTATGTGTGTGTGTATTTGTCTGTATGTATGTGTGTATTTGTGTGTATATGTGAATGTGTGCATGCGTATGTGTGTGTGTATTTGTGTGTATTTGTCTGTATGTATGTGTGTATTTGTGTGTATATGTGAATGTGTGCATGCGTATGTGTGTGTGTATTTGTGTGTATGTGTATTTGATTGAAAACTGTATTAACAGATTGCAGAATGGGTAGAATACAGTACGGCCCAATGTGTATGTGTGTATGTGTAGGTGTGTGTGTATGTATGCATGTGTGTGTGTGTGTATATGCGTGTATATATGTGTGTGTGTGTATGTATATGTGTATGTGTGTGTGTGTGTATATATGTATGTGTGTGTGTGTATATATGTATGCGTGTGTGTGTGATGCCCTCACCTTTGCCCATGTACTCGGTGACGATGTAGATGTGTGTGTGTGTGATGACCTCACCTTTGCCCATGTACTCGGTGACGATGTAGATGTGTGTGTGTGTGATGCCCTCACCTTTGCCCATGTACTCGGTGACGATGTAGATGTGTGTGTGTGTGATGCCCTCACCTTTGCCCATGTACTCCGTGACGATGTAGATGTGTGTGTGTGTGATGCCCTCACCTTTGCCCATGTACTCCGTGACGATGTAGATGGGCTCCTCTGACACCACGGCGTACAGCGGCACCAGCTTGTCGTGCCGGAGCTTCTTCATGATCTGCGCCTCCTGCAGGAAGGCCTCTGGGGACATGGTGCCCGGCTTCAGGGTCTTGATGGCCACCTTGGTGGTGCCGTTCCACGTGCCTGGAGAAGAGAAAGAAAAACGGTTAGACCACCTGACCCGACACTAAAACAATTCAAAACCAACACATTTAGAATCATTTACACTTCAATCTGTGGGCGGCGGGCGGCTCCTCTTTAATGTCAGGGTGGACAAACTTTTATATACAGAATTTATATACAGATAGAGCAGGGCTTTCTCCAGGATCCTCAAGCAAGATGGTGGCGAGTGCAGGGGGTGTTCCGGGCCGGGAGGCGAAACTAATTGCAATAAAGAAAGCCCTTAAAAAAGCTGTAACTTAAAAACATAATTTCAATAAAATAACAACCACAAATTATTGATTAAAGTACAGTGTATAAGGTATAAGCCCCAAGCTTTCCCTGGAAAAAAAAGAAGAAACATTTATTACCCCCGCCCGTTTTTTTCCTTCCTCTTCTTCTTTTAAACACATGGTGGCGCTGACGTGTTGTCATAGTGGTGCTGCGCCCCTTTACCATTGTTTAGGGAAAGCCCTGTATATTATATATAAAATATAATGCAATGTATTATCAATCTATTTAACCCCCTGCGTGGGGAGTCTGACAGCCAGGCGAGGAGACGACGTGCCCCGACGCCTTCCAGCATTTTTAAGAGCGTGAGATAAAGCCGACCTTTGACCCCACCTTCACAGGGTCATTAATCCTAAACGGAGGAGCGGCGCCACGCCCCGAGTGTAACGTGTAGCTGGGGAGAGGAAGGACCCGACGGACTACTGTACCCCCCCCCCCTCTCTCCCAAACGCTCACTAAATAACCAACTCACTTCCTGGTTGAGAGCCACTTACTCACGCCCTGCTTACACACAATGAGCTGATCGGAGATGTGGAACGTCCGTCACAAGCCTGACCTTCATGAATGAATCATACTGAACACACCACACACACACTACACTACACACACACACACACACACACACCAACACACTACACACACACACACTACACTACACTACACACACACACACAACACTACACCCCAACACACTACACCACACACACACCGTGTGGAGACCAACATGATGGGATTAGCTAACATTATGGGATGGAGAGAAAGTGGACCATGGAGGTCAATAGAGCATAACATCCCAGAAGAAGAAGAACAACAACAACAACAGCACAATGGTGTAAACGAGGGGAATTCAACCGCTTGGCAGCAGCTCAAACTGAGATGAAGAGAAAAGCACACAGCCTGTTAACTCTTTCTGTGCCAAAAACGTAATATATATATCGCGTTTCGCCGCCAACGCTTGAGTGCCAAAAAACGTAATATCACGTTATTAGATCCTTCGATCGTTTTCCTTTGATCCCCGTGTTAAACACTCAGCCGGAGCTCCCTAGGTCTCCTTGGCTCATCTGCCTACGTTGGAATTGCAATGACGATCGAATCTCGCCAGGTGGCAGTATCGCCTAACTTTTGAACTGGGGATATCACTCGTCTTCCAGTACTGATTTACCTCCGGCTGTTTCCGCCTAGGAGTGGATCACAACATAGCAATCAGTGGAAGATTTGGTGCCTCAGAGCTATTCTTTCCCGTATGGTAGCCATGCCCAATATACACGAGTAATTGCGATCGCCATGGGGTCTACTGGGATTTATTAAGTTTGGAGTACTTTCTGACTGAGGTAAGGTCTATCTTAGGTAAACCTGCTGGTATTCTTTTTACGTAAAACATGCTTCTGTACCGATCACAGTGTCGTATTGTACCGGACGTAAAACATGCTTTTTGTAACGATCGTAGTTTCTAGTTAAAACGACCCCCCCCCCCCCTTGATGATTTCTGTGAAAACACATATGTATATGGTATATACCTTTGATTTGGAAGTATTTGGGGTTTCAGGCGAGCAACCAGAATGATTTGGGCATAATGCATATAACGCGTCATATCTTGCGATCTATGAAAAAAGACTGGATTATTTAGGAAAGGGGCGATGTTTAGCGCACAAACTACAGTATGTAGAAATTAACTGGTTAGTCACTCTTGGACTATAAACAATGCCCGTCAAATGAGCCATACTATTGTGTCCATAGCTATAATACAGAACACACGATGACATTGCGAAAATGGTCAATAATGCTGGCGCCATTGAGTAAAGATGGGAAAAGAGCGCGGCAGTCAATGAGTTAACGAGCCATGTGTCGTGCTGCAGACAGTACGTGTTTTCTCTTAGTTTAGAAAACATGAAAAGTTTAAGTATATTTGCATCTTTACGGCGTTCCCTTATATCCTATCGTAAGAGTAGAGGGGAGAGCTCAGCCGCAGCTCAGCCTCTCAGAGCGCTAGGAGGAGAGACGCTGGAGTAGAATGAGATAAGAGAACACATTCCTTTATCGATCCCCTTGGGGGAAATCCGGGCGTCACAGCAGCATGGGGGAGGGGAGGTACAGGTATGGGCAGGGTAACAGTAGAAAGACGTAAACATAGGCAATAACATTTGATTTATTACAATCTAATTAACTCTGAATATAAAAACACGAGGAAAATAAACAGTGTAAACAAAGGAGGGTCTGTAACGCCCCATCGGTAAGATTATATGTTAGTGTAAATATAGGCAATACTCATTTCTTTATCTGAATATATGCTACGAGTATGAGTAAAAGTAAACCGTATACACACACACGGTGCCCTAACTGGTGGAGTAGAGGGGCAAGAGCAGAGCCACAGCTCCACTCACAAACAAGAAGAAGCGGAAGGAAAGGAGAAAGGAGAGAGAGAGAGAAGAATTCCTGGGATGGCGTAGTAGGAGCAGGCATGCCGGGGCTCGCTGCAGACTTCACGAAAGGAACGAGGGATGAAAGAAGAAAGAAGAGAGCCAATCGTCTTGCAGGCCGGCCAGATAACCCGCCCATGGGAGGCGGTAACCTGTGATTACTGAGCCCTCTCTCTCTCTCTCTCTCTCTCCCTGTGTGTGTGTGTGTGTGTGTGTGTGTGTGTGTGTGTCACAGTGAGGGCGCTTGCTTGACATCATTTTATGTACACGGTTGCATAATTGAACAGAGCTTCCTGTGTATACATTGTGGGCCACCTGGCCATGCGTTTATTCACACGCCGCCCGTGACTAATTAATGCACGGTGCGCGGTGTTGTATGTGGTCGTTTAGACACCGCTTGGCTCATTTGTGTACCGACGTCTAGGCTAATTAATGTATCCTGTGTGGGTTGATTTATGTGCAACTGTGTAAACGGGCTGTATTTATAAAGAGTTTTTATCCAAAGCGCTTTACAACCTGTGCCTCACGTTCACTCACACACCCGACGGCGGAGGCGACCATGCAAGGAGCCGAGCTGCTCATCGGAAGCAGTTAGGGGGTTAAGTGTCTTTGCTCAAGGACACTTCCGACACGCTGGCCGGGAGGAGCAGGAATCTAACCGGGAACCTTTTTAATTACCAGACTACCGCTCTGCCTCCTGAACCGCTGTCGCCCCATGCAAGTGGTTGTCCTTCATTCAATCACTATTTCACAGACATGTATGTTGATTGTAGAAGCAGGAGTCACATGTGTACGTGCGTGTGTTGGGTGTGTGTGTATATGTATACGTGTGTTGGGTGTGTGTGTGTGTGTAAGTGTACGTGTGTGTGTGTGTATGCGTGTGTATGTGTTGGGTGTGTGTGTGTGTATGTGTACGTGTATGTTGGGTGTGTGTGTGTGTATGCGACTATGCGTGTTGGGTGTGTGTGTGTATGTGTACGTGTGTTGGGTGTGTATATGTGTGTATGTGTACGTGTATGTTGGGTGTGTGTGTGTGTATGCGACTATGCGTGTGTACGTGTTGGTGTATGTGTGTGTGTGTAGAGACGTTTGTAAGCTATGTTTGTTCAATGACTTGAGGGAACGGGTTTTGTATTGAAAAGTGTTTGGCGTCGAGAAGGTTCCTAAACCAGCCGGTTAAAACAGAATTAAGGATATTGCTCTTTCTGCAGTTCTTATTAAAAATTTTAATTGACTGAAGACGCGAGTAAAGCGCATAAGCCATGTCATTTCACAAAGCGTAAACAGCTTCTGGAGACGCCCGTCATGGTTCGAGACGGACGTCTTCATTCTGTTGCTTGGCAACAAACGTTCTGTTCTGTCCAAGTAGCATCACAACTGGGCGGGTTCGTTAAAAGTAAAGAAAAATGAAGTGTGGTCCTTTTCAAAAAGTCATTTTTTGCTGAAGAGAAAACTAAAGGAAAACTCTTCGCATTCTAGCAGCCTCTATACCTCTCTGTTTCAGTCCTGTTCTCATTCTAGCAGCCTCTCTCTGTTGCAGTCCTGTTCTCATTCTAGCAGCCTCTATACCTCTCTGTTTCAGTCCTGTTCTCATTCTAGCAGCCTCTCTCTGTTTCAGTCCTGTTCTCATTCTAGCAGGCTCTATACCGCTCTGTTTCAGTCCTGTTTTCATTCTAGCAGCCTCTATACCGCTCTGTTTCAGTCCTGTTCTCATTCTAGCAGCCTCTATACCGCTCTGTTTCAGTCCTGTTTTCATTCTAGCAGCCTCTATACCGCTCTGTTTCAGTCCTGTTCTCATTCTAGCAGCCTCTATACCTCTCTGTTTCAGTCCTGTTTTCATTCTAGAAGCCTCTATACCTCTCTGTGTCAGTCCTGTTCTCATTCTAGCAGCCTCTATACCTCTCTGTGTCAGTCCTGTTCTCATTCTAGCAGCCTCTATACCGCTCTGTTTCAGTCCTGTTCTCATTCTAGAAGCCTCTATACCTCTCTGTGTCAGTCCTGTTCTCATTCTAGCAGCCTCTATACCGCTCTGTTTCAGTCCTGTTTTCATTCTAGCAGCCTCTATACCTCTCTGTGCGTCCATAGAAACAGCTGTGGATTACTAGCAATGATAAGCAGTGAAGTACTCTAAATGCCTTGTCTCCACTATACTAGCCAGGGTTTAGCCGTGCTCTGGCCTTGTCTCCACTAACCAGGGTTTAGCCGTGCTCTGGCCTTGTCTCCACTAACCAGGGTTTAGCCGTGCTGTGGTCTTGTCTTCACTAACCAGGGTTTAGCTGTGCTCTGGCCTTGTCTCCACTAGCCAGGGTTTAGCTGTGCTCTGGCCTTGTCTCCACTAGCCAGGGTTTAGCTGTGCTCTGGCCTTGTCTCCACTAGCCAGGGTTTAGCTGTGCTCTGGCCTTGTCTCCACTAGCCAGGGTTTAGCTGTGCTCTGGCCTTGTCTCCACTAGCCAGGGTTTAGCTGTGCTCTGGCCTTGTCTCCACTAACCAGGGTTTAGCCGTGCTGTGGCCTTGTCTTCACTAACCAGGGTTTAGCCGTGATGTGGCCTCGTCTCCACTAGCCAGGGTTTAGCCGTGCTGTGGCCTTGTCTTCACTAACCAGGGTTTAGCCGTGCTGTGGCCTTGTCTCCACTAGCCAGGGTTTAGCCGTGCTGTGGCCTTGTCTTCACTAACCAGGGTTTAGCCGTGCTGTGGCCTTGTCTTCACTAACCAGGGTTTAGCCGTGCTGTGGCCTTGTCTTCACTAACCAGGGTTTAGCCGTGCTGTGGCCTTGTCTTCACTAACCAGGGTTTAGCCGTGCTGTGGCCTGTCTGGCACACAGTGAGCGTCTCCAGCATCATTAGAACCTGGCCGGACCTGGCTGAGACTGTTGTATCATGATTCATGACGGTTTAGCTTGTGTACCACAGTTGCTGGTGCGTATTCTGAGAGGTTGCTTTGCAACCGGAGAGTTTACAAGAAACCCAATGGAGACACAAACCCAACCATACCATACCATGCTAGACCATGGCTAGCCCGAGCCAGGCTGAATATAGTAGCTAATGGAGACACAAACCCAACCATACCATACCATGCTAGACCATGGCTAGCCCCAGCCAGGCTGAACATAGCTAATGGAGAGTGTGGAGGCATTCTGAGAGCCGGCTACAACATACCCAGGCCGTCACAACAGAACGTGGGAATGATCACAGAGCTTGTTGCCAAGTAAAAGAATGGAGACGCCTGTCTCCAGCGATGCCAGCTGTCTCTGAAAAGTTGTTTAAATCTTGTGAAATGACACATGCACATTCCTTGCATACTGAAGGTAAACAGATCCCTGACAAATGTCATGAATACAGCGGCAGCAGTAGTAGCAGTAGTAGTAGTAGCAGTAATAGTAGCAGTAGTAGCAGCAGTAGCAGTAGTATAGTAGTAACAGTAGCAGTAGTAGCAGTAGTATAGCAGTAGCAGTAGGATAGTAGTAGCAGTAGTAGGAGTAGCAGTAGTAGGAGTAGTAGGAGCAGTAGGAGTATAGTAGTAGTAGTATAGTAGTAGTAGTAGTAGAATAGTAGTAGCAGTAGCAGTATAGTAGTAGCAGTATAGTAGTAGTAGTAGTAGTAGTAGTAGTAGTAGTAGTAGTAGTAGTAGTAGTAGTAGTAGTAGTAGTAGTAGTAGCAGTAGCAGCAGCAGCAGTGGCAGTATAGTATAGTAGTAGCAGTAGCAATATAAGTAGTAGTAGCAGTAGGGGCAGTAGTAGCAGTAGCAATATAAGTAGTAGTAGTAGTATAGTAGTAGCAGTAGCAGCAGCAGCAGTAGTAGTAGCAGTATAGTATAGTAATAGCAGTAGCAGTATAGTAGCAGTAGCAGTATAGTATAGTAGTAGCAGTATAGTAGTAGCAGTAGCAGTATAGTATAGTATTAGCAGTATAGTAGTAGCAGTATAGTATAGCAGCAGTAGCAGTATAGTAGTAGCAGTATAGTAGTAGCAGTAGCAGTATAGTATAGTATTAGCAGTATAGTAGTAGCAGTATAGTATAGCAGCAGTAGCAGTATAGTAGTAGCAGTATAGTAGTAGCAGTAGCAGTATAGTATAGTAGTAGCAGTATAGTAGTAGCAGTAGCAGTATAGTATAGTAGTAGTAGCAGCAGCAGTATAGTAGTAGCAGTATAGTAGTAGCAGTAGCAGTATAGTATAGTAGTAGCAGCAGCAGTAGCAGTATAGCAGCAGCAGTAGCAGTATAGTATAGTAGTAGCAGTATAGTATAGTAGTAGCAGCAGTAGCAGTATAGTATAGTAGCAGCAGCAGTAGCAGTATAGTATAGTAGTAGCAGTATAGTATAGTAGTAGCAGCAGTAGCAGTATAGTATAGTAGCAGCAGTATTATAGTAGCAGAGTAGTAGCAGTGTCTTACCCATCCAGACTTCTCCGAAGCAGCCCTGGCCCAGTTTGAGCTCCAGGCGGAGGGAATCTCGGGGGATCTCCCAGGCATCCTTGGCCAGGCCCTGGGTCTGGGGCTTCACCGTGGGGCACACCGCCGTCAGCCGGTAGCACAGTCCGTCCGCGTGCTCTGTACACGGAGGGGGCGGTAAGAGAAGGACTGTTTACAGTGACAGTACAGTTTGCATCCAATAGTCAACCTGCTGATCCAGCCCGGGGGCAGTCTGTGCTCAGCGCTAGGCTGTGTGACACTATAGGGAGGGGAGACGGTCCTGATATGTTATTTCACAATATTTAGGCCACAATACAATATAACACTGCATTTATGTTCTATTGTAAGTCATACTATAATATACTGCCACCTAATCCATTTCAGTTGAGCATAGCTGACGTAATATGTTCTCAGGACAATAAAATGTAAAAAAAACATGTGCAGAATAGATACTGTCTGTACATATCCCTTACTAGTTACGCTGCTGGCCAGTATGACTTACTACCATAGTGTCTTTATACCTGTCACTGTACATATTTATACAACTCTGTATACATCTGTACTACACACTCAGTAGTACTAATTAATAGGGGTGGAACGGTTCAGAAAATTCACGGTTCTGTTCGTATCACGGTTTTGGTTTAACGGTTTTCGGTTCGATATACGTTTTTTTATTTTTTTTTAAATGTAACACTCCAAAAATACCATACATCAGCATAAGATATATAGCCTAAAAATAATCCAATTTTTCAGTTATTCTCAAGGACGTAGTCATTGTCAATTCGAAGGTCAGCCCTACCCTCCTGTGAAAACTCCCATCAGAAAGAGCGCTAACACTTTCAGAGCCCTTGCTTAACCTTGATTTACCCGTTGAATGCCACCATCCACTTCAATGTTAGCGTTAAAAACGCCTAATCTATGTTTTAAATTATGGCTATGTGTCTAATCTGCCCGTTGCTTTATCAATGACTCGTTTGCAGTCAACATTGTCAAAGCGGATTGTTTTTTTATCGGTTCATTTTCGTTTTATAGCATTTTGAAAAGCCCTCGTTTTCAAGGAAAATATAAAGATTCCATGATAAAAGACATTTACTGGAATATTCTAGAATACACAAAAACGTTGTCATTTTTCGGCCTATTTATGAATCGTTTTCAAATAAACGCTAGATTATCGATAGTATATGTGTACGTATGCACGCTATAGACGCAAGCTGAAAAATCATGTAGGGGCTGGTGTACCAACGGGAGACTCGGTTGATGAAATATGATTTCAGATCGCTAATAAAACAATAAAACGATATTTGTCGTCGTGGGCACTCAACGGGGGGGCTGATAAAACGAGATATGTCGTCCGTGGCACCGAAAGGGTTAAGCGGCCAATTATATTCCAGCCACCACACAGGTGACCAACACCAAAACAACATCGTGTCTAACTCAGCCGAGCCTCGGAGCGACCGCCACTCTGACGCACTGAGGGGGCGGGATGATCCACACAGAAGGGACTGCACGGTGCTAATTGCACCCTTACTTACAATTCATTATGAATAGAAAATGGGGGACCCTGATGTAAACAAGACGGAAGTCTTTCTCTGGTCTGCATCCCCTTAACAATTGTGTCTATTGAGCCGTACTGTATTGTACCCATTCTGCAATCTGTTAATACAATTTTCAATCAATCAATCGCCTGCGCGACCAGCTCAACTAATCCCTGGGCAGGAGGAGTAACACATGTCTGACCCGCGCTAGTGAGGCAATAACAAGCTACAGGAGACAGACCTCAGAGGTGGAATGCTTGTTCGGTCGGTTGGTAAATAACAATTTCTTCTAATTGCTACCCTGCAGCAGCATGGTGTTTAGGGGCGAGGGGGCGGGGCTTGACGTACCGGTGTAGTGCTTCTAATGCCACCCTGCAGGAGCGTGGTGTGTAGGCTCTACGTACCGGTGTAGTGCTTCTAATGCCACCCTGCAGGAGCGTGGTGTGTAGGCTCTACGTACCGGTGTAGTGCTTCTAATGCCACCCTGCAGGAGCGTGGTGTGTAGGCTCTACGTACCGGTGTAGTGCTTCTAATGCCACCCTGCAGGAGCGTGGTGTGTAGGCTCTACGTACCGGTGTAGTGCTTCTAATGCCACCCTGCAGGAGCGTGGTGTGTAGGCTCTACGTACCGGTGTAGTGCTTCTAATGCCACCCTGCAGGAGCGTGATGTGTAGGCTCTACGTACCGGTGTAGTGCTTCTAATGCCACCCTGCAGGAGCGTGGTGTGTAGGCTCTACGTACCGGTGTAGTGCTTCTAATGCCACCCTGCAGGAGCGTGGTGTGTAGGCTCTACGTACCGGTGTAGTGCTTCTAATGCCACCCTGCAGGAGCGTGGCGTGTAGGCTCTACGTACCGGTGTAGTGCTTCTAATGCCACCCTGCAGGAGCGTGGTGTGTAGGCTCTACGTACCGGTGTAGTGCTTCTAATGCCACCCTGCAGGAGCGTGGTGTGTAGGCTCTACGTACCGGTGTAGTGCTTCACCAGCTTCTGTAACGTCTCGAACTGGGCCCGCGTGGTGATGTAATAGCCGCCGTTGTCCAGCTTGCGGATCTTGTAGTGTTTCACATTGTCTCCCTTCACGTCGTCCCAGTCCCGGAGGGACAGAGAGTAGGCACCTTTAAAAAAAACAAAACAACAAACAATAATAAATTAAAGAAGCTATAGATAAAAAATGTCTGTAGAGTAATAGTTTCCGTATATAATAATACATCAACAGAGCTTTTAGGAAGGTAGGGAATAAAAGTATTGCTTTCTCCCCAGAATGAATTTATCATTTAAAACACACGTTTGCGGGTCCAAAATGTATGTTGTTGTTGTTGTTGTTGTTGTTGTTGAATCCCCACCCTACTTCCCATTTCCCCACGTGGAATGCACCTGATTGGATGAATGACGTGCTGGTGCTCCATCTAGTGGCTGAATGTTATATTTATAGCACCTTTAAAATTGTAATTAAAATGAAATAAAATAAACAAGGCCAACCTTTTCTGTGCGTTCAGTAGAAGGCTATCCGGCTGCAAGCTATAGCCTAGGAAGCAGATAAGGATCAGCTAGCCTCGCTTAGAACTCAGGGGGAGGTGTGTTTGGCCAACAGCTAGGCTAGCTGATCCGTATCCGCTTCCATTCATTTGTGCTAAGCTAGGCTAGCTAGGTTAGCTTTCTACTGAACACACAGAGACGAAGCTGGTATCCTATCCATCTTCTTGCCTGACTCTGGAGAAGACGGTAAGTGCATTTTTCCCAAAATGCTGGAATGTTCCTTTAAGTCCAGTGCTTATTAAAAGACTAAAGTATATCTGTGAATATCATTGTGGCACCAGATATGTTGCTTATCATTTTCCAGTAATGACTTATGACCAAATAACTCTTACCATTCAAATGGATAATTAAATAACCTAGAGTCCTAGACTAATCAACATGAAAGTCTTAGTTGATGGAGACCCTACGTGGGTGGGGTGGGGTGGTTGACGGAGTGGATTTGGGAAGAAGAAATACCTTTAGTGGTCTCACTCTCTCGTGCCAAGAAGCAGCCTCGCTGATTCCCAGGGACCAACAGAAGACGTTCTGCATCTTTTCGTCCCATTTTACCAAAGTACCACCTGCCAGAAAAGACACAAGGTTCATCAGAGACTTAACAATATATTGCTGAGGAACCGTAATAATGCATCACTCCGAGACCAGGTCCAGCTTGGCCCCCAAAATGTCAATATGGTCGTTGTGCAAAAGCAGTGTGAATAGAAAGGGTTTCAGATTGTTTCCTTTCACGCACCGGTGCAAGAGTCTTGCATGTGCAAAATTGCCTCAGTGCTGTAATGTTATCAAATCTTAACATTATGTCTCTGATAGCATGTACAATGATGCTGTACATACAGCATATATATATATATATATATATATATATATATATATATATATATATATATATATATATATATATATATATATATATATATATATATATATATATATAAATCTATTATTCCTGTATATATATATATTAGGGGTGTAACGGTACACATATCCATACCGAGCCGTTTCAGTACTGGACCTTTGGTTCAGTACGCGCTGTGTACCGAACGAATGCAACGGTACGTTAACCACCAACGGAACGCATGTGCAGAACCTTTTTTTTTTTCGTGCAGAATTTTACTCAAACTTCTAATTCACCCCTTCCCAAAATATATGTTTGTAACACAGCAGGGTCATTACTGAAAATAAAATCAGACGTTTTTTTCTTGTTCGCCAAATAACACACCCAGACCCACTCTCTTCTGCGTGACTTTCACTCACAGCTGATCCGCGGAAAAAAACTAAAACGCACAACATCCCCCTGCAGTCTGCCACCTGTCTGCCTCTCGCTGAAAATAAACGACTGCAGTCACTTATCGCCCCCACGAAGCCTCTTACTCAGCGAGAGGACGAACGGAACGCCATCGACAGAGAGCCGTGGAAATAGCCGGTGGTTATCGCCTGGCTCCGCTTTATTGTTGTATCTGCGTTGTTATTCGGAGGTAATCCTGCACGGGTTACCTTTCAGAAGTCAGACCGAGGTGGTAGCTGTATTTATACCAGTTACGTTACATAATTTATACTCATTATGAATTCAGTTGAAATGAAACGGGCAGAATATTCCTCCAGGGGTTGGTATCGAAGTTAACACTGCGTTAAACAGCCTCATAAATAGCACATTACTTTGTTACATAAGACCTCAAAGAACCGCGTGCAAGTCAATCATCCCAGCGGTAGAAAGCCTCTCCGGGGGGGGGGGTCTGGGGGCTCACCAAGAGACACCACACAACCAGAGACACTCCAGAGTGAGACAGAGGACTCCAGGACCTTTTAACGGAGACGCTTGTGAAGCTAAACAACCAAACCACTCGCTACGAAAAACAAATATATTCAGAGAAAACTATTCAAACATGATGTTTTATGTTGAGTAATATAATATTTTTTAAAAAATTTTCGTCGATCTCTGAGGTGAGTGGTATGTGTCAAGTGTCATGGTAACTAAAGGACTCCACTGGATTTGGTGCAATGTGTAGAGAAGAGGTCAGGGCCTCACTCTCTCTCGCAGACTCCCTCTCTCTCTCTGCCATGTTCCGGGTCACTCTATAGGCCCACTGACTGTCGGAGCACAAATGCCTTAAAATATCCAGTACACCGATGCTTTAATTCTAGGGCTGTACCGAAAGCTTCTAAGCTTCGATCATAATGTTGACATTCAATTTCTAAACCGACATTCGAATTTAAAAACTTTAATACATTTTTTTTGTCTATTCAATCTGTTTAAACCAATGGGGGTTTTCTTCACAGTTGCAGTTAAAGATTAGGCTACACTAATATTATAATATTATACTATAAGACGTCACCATCACTTTCATACCAACCGTGCCCTTATTGGATTATTTATGTTGACGAATTTGAAGCTTCGTTCGAATACTTCAATCTTCAAAAAATGACATTCGGTACAGCCCTATTTAATTCCGTCACAACTAGTGTGGAATGTTAATGACATTTGTGTCATTGTGTCAGCTTCAGATGCATCGTTTGATTTGTTCCAAGTCGTTTAGGTCCCCATCTCGTAAGATAAGATAAGACATTCCTTCTTGAGCAGAGGAGAGCGTGGCCTTCTGTTCACCAGACACTGTCCTCTGCCTCTGGCTCAGCTAGATGTGACCGATGGGCCGATAAGAGGAGCTAGATGTGACCGATCAGAGCAGCTAGATGTGACCGATGGGTAGGGGTGGGAATCACCAGAGGCCTCACGATACGATAGTATTGCGATACTAAATATATTGCAATATGCTGAGTATTGCGATATTAATATTGCGATATATTGCGATTTATTACCTTTTTTCAAAGTAAAACTTTGTCAACATGTTTTATCTAATAAAATAAAGTCCAGTCTGTTCATCTCACTTCAATACTTTTTATTGCAGAACATGGTATTTTCTCAAGCAGACAGATGTAAACACTGTAATCTGTGTTGCATGTACCTGACAAACTGAACTGTTTGTATTACAGTCATATTCCAACTTAACTGAATGCACATGTGTGCGTGTATGCGGACTACTGTACTATTACAGGTATTGAAATGAACAATGCAACTTCCTTATACATTTTTTTTAATACATTTAAAATAAAAAAATTAAGAATTTAATAAAAAATTTAATATCGATACTTGGCGTCCCTGTATCGATACAGTATCGCCACGCAAAGTATCGCAATACTACTACGTATCGATTTTTCCCCCACCCCTATCGATGGGCCAATCAGAGCAGCTAGATGTGACCGATGGGGCAAGCAAAGTAACCTGTGTGTATTATATTCAGAGGAAGCAGACAGCCTATTACAACCCTGTCACACATGGTGCAGGACAGGCAGTGGACAGCCCATCACAACCCTGTCACACATGGTGCAGGACAGGCAGTGGACAGCCCATCACAACCCTGTCACACATGGTGCACGGCAGGCAGTGGACAGCCCATCACAACCCTGTCACACATGGTGCAGGACAGGCAGTGGACAGCCCATCACAACCCCGTCACACATGGTGCAGGACAGGCAGTGGACAGCCCATCACAACCCTGTCACACATGGTGCACGGCAGGCAGTGGACAGCCCATCACAACCCTGTCACACATGGTGCAGGACAGGCAGTGGACAGCCCATCACAACCCTGTCACACATGGTGCACGGCAGGCAGTGGACAGCCCATCACAACCCTGTCACACATGGTGCAGGACAGGCAGTGGACAGCCCATCACAACCCTGTCACACATGGTGCAGGACAGGCAGTGGACAGCCCATCACAACCCTGTCACACATGGTGCAGGACAGGCAGTGGACAGCCCATCACAACCCTGTCACACATGGTGCAGGACAGGCAGTGGACAGCCCATCACAACCCTGTCACACATGGTGCAGGACAGGCAGTGGACAGCCCATCACAACCCTGTCACACATAGTGCACGGCAGGCAGTGGACAGCCCATCACAACCCTGTCACACATGGTGCAGGACAGGCAGTGGACAGCCCATCACAACCCTGTCACACATGGTGCAGGACAGGCAGTGGACAGCCCATCACAACCCTGTCACACATAGTGCACGGCAGGCAGTGGACAGCCCATCACAACCCTGTCACACATGGTGCAGGACAGGCAGTGGACAGCCCATCACAACCCTGTCACACATGGTGCAGGACAGGCAGTGGACAGCCCATCACAACCCTGTCACACATGGTGCAGGACAGGGAGTGGACAGCCCATCACAACCCTGTCACACATGGTGCACGGCAGGCAGTGGACAGCCCATCACAACCCTGTCACACATGGTGCAGGACAGGCAGTGGACAGCCCATCACAACCCTGTCACACATGGTGCAGGACAGGCAGTAGACAGCCCATCACAACCCCGTCACACATGGTGCAGGACAGGCAGTGGACAGCCCATCACAACCCTGTCACACATGGTGCACGGCAGGCAGTGGACAGCCCATCACAACCCTGTCACACATGGTGCAGGACAGGCAGTGGACAGCCCATCACAACCCTGTCACACATGGTGCAGGACAGGCAGTGGACAGCCCATCACAACCCTGTCACACATGGTGCAGGACAGGCAGTGGACAGCCCATCACAACCCTGTCACACATGGTGCAGGACAGGCAGTGGACAGCCCATCACAACCCTGTCACACATGGTGCAGGACAGGCAGTGGACAGCCCATCACAACCCCGTCACACATGGTGCAGGACAGGCAGTGGAATGCATCAACTCTCAGCGGCAATACAGGCTCTATTGTCCGGCCCAGCGCCTTGTCATGTGTACATGGTGAGTTAGTCACAATGTGGGAGCAGTCTGGACCCATCATGCTGCCTCAATTAGGACCGGGCTGGTGATTTAATAATAAGAGGCTGTGTAGAGAGAGAGAGAGAGAAAGAGAAAAAAAGAGAGAGAAAAAAGAGAGAGAGAGAGAGAGAGAGAGAGAGAGAGAGAGAGAGAGAGAGAGAGAGAGAGAGAGAGAGAGAGACAGAGGGAAAGAGAAATACAGACAGAGAGAGAGAGAGCAAGAGAGAGGGACAGAGAAAGAGGGAGACAGTCAGAGACAGATAGTTACAGACATAGAGATAGAGGGAAAGACAGAGAGGGGGAGAGAGAAATACAGATAGAGACAGAGAGAGATACAGGCCGATAGAAAGAGAGGGGAGAGAGAAAGAGAGACAGGTAGAGGGGCTAAAGAGAGAGGGAAAGGCAGAGAGAGATACAGACAGAGAAAGAGAGAGGGAGAGAGATACAGACAGGTCGGTGGATAGAGAAAGAGAGAGGGGAGAGAGAGAAAAACAGAGAGTGAGGGCAAGAGAGAGTGACAGACAGACGAGAGAGAGAAATATTTACAGATAGACAGAGAGAGAGAGAGGGTCTTACTCTTCTGCCTGTATGGAGTCTGCTGGAGCCACGTAGTTACTGGGTATGTATCCCTTCTGGCCCGTGTTGATGGAGCGAGCCTCCCACCAGTCACCTTCCCTGGGGAGAAGAGAGGAAGAGAACACTGGTCTGACCGGATGCTCCACAACAGACAAACGGTGGCCATTTTGCTCTTATTGACATACTCAGGTTGGGTTCCTTTCAACCCCGTTCCCATGGTGGAACAACAGTTGAAACATCCCCGGTGTTGCTGCTGCGGCTACCACTGCCGTTGCTACTGACGACACTGGTGTTTGTCAGATATCACCCTCATCTCTGGTCTGAAAATGAATTATCCAGTTTGCCGTCTACCATCTACCGATCGATGCAGCATCAGACCACCAACCAGTGTTTTTTCTGACCACCTAAATGCTTTATATCTATTTTACATATATAATTATATATATCAATTATATAATATATATATATATATATATATATATATATATATATATATATATATATATATATATATATATATATATGATTGTAAATTATATATATAAATAGATATTTATAATACATACATATTATATAATATACTGCATATTTGAATTTTCCATTTATATGGTTGATATCCTTATTATTATTACTTATTTGATACATCTACTCGAGATGCAAAAGACGTTGAAAATGGACAACTTGATCCCCCTCACTACTTTTAAGGACTCTAGCGCAGAGTTGTTTACACAGAGTTGCCTTTTAACTGTAATCCGTCTGTTCTGCTTCATGTATTACATACCTCGTCATTTTATTTGGTTGTGTGTTCGATGTGACGTATGTATCGTCTGTCTCTCTTCTATTTTACTTACTTTCTTAATATTTAAAAAAAAAAAACGTATCCACTTTTTCTCCCCATTTTCTATTTTTCTCCCATCCCAATTTTGTATTATCCAATTCTTCCCTCCCCTGTCTCGAATGTTGCTAGACTATGCCTCCCACAGGTCGGTTGTAGTGAGGACAGAAGCCTTGCATCACGTGTCCCCTCCGGTACACGAGGAGGCAGCCTGTCGCATCTTTTCGCCGCAGCAGCTCAAGCTCTCAGTGGCGAGGAGTAACACGTGGGAGGCTCACGCTGCCCCCGTCACTTCCTGCTTCCGTCGCACCGGCGTCACCAAACCGACCTGTAGGAGTCGCTGTCCACAACGTCAAATCCCCACCCACCGGCTTTCCCACCCTCTAACACTTGCCAATTGTGTTAGTATGAACGACCGGCCAGCCGGTAGCAACGCCGAGAGCTGGGCTCGAACCCAGCGTCTCCTGCGTTAGAGGCGAGCGCCTTGCCCACTGCGCCGATCAGCCGCTGCTTTCTTATTATTCTTATAGTTAGTTAATTATATTGTTTACACGGTTTATTTTTATTATAATTCTATTGCCTATATTTATGTCTTTCTACTACTACCCTACCCATAAGTGTACCTCCCCCCCCCCCCCCCATGCTGCCCGGATTTCCACGAGGGGATCAATAAAGGAATATCTTATCTTAATAAAAGAGTTTACCCCTTTCCCCATTACCGTTCGAGAGGCTCTTTTGTCCTCTCGCCCAGGCCATCGTTGTAAATAAGAATTGATTCTTAATTGACCAGCCTGGTTAAATAAAGGTTAAATAAAAATAAGTGTGTGTGCGTGAGCGTGTGTGTGTGTGTGCGTGTGTGTGGGAAGCTCACCAGATGGCCCCATTAAAACCACCCATAAACCTAGACTGCTTTCAGCCTCAATACAATGGGGGATAAAGACACACCCACTCACTTGCATGACCATGGGCACGTGCAACACTCCCAGGCACACTAAAACCCATGTCAATAACACCACACACACAAACATACACTCAAATCCATCGCCCATGCCTCTAGCGTGTAAAAAAGCTACTCACGTGTTATTGATGATCTGGAAACGGTCGCCTTTTTTGAACGAGAGATCGTCCGACGTCCTCGCCTCGTAGTCGTACAGCGCCACGAAGAACGTGACGCCACCTGCAGGCGGGACAGGAGAACATCGGGAGGATTAGAGACATCTGTACGACAGGGTCTGCTGCGTGGGTTTGTACAGACAGGGTCTGCTGCGTGGGTTTGACAGGGATGGCGAATCCCACACGGGGTGCCTCTTCGGCTATTTGTCGGTCGGACGCCGTTTCTGTTGTTTTGTAAGAAAGACACATTACGAGCGTAGCATCATGGAATACTTCTCTATTTTGGAATATTCTGCCTCGTAAAAAGACACGTATAGCTTCGTATTCCGTTCCCAAACTTTACTCAGAAATTGGCAAAAGGGAGTCTATTTTTAGGGTTTCTTGCGACTGGAATAATTGACCAGATGCGTTATGATATTGTTAGTTACCGTTATCGAGGTGGCAAGGGAGAGAGACACTTTGATATAACCACAAAGTCTTGGGTTTGAGTATGACCTATGACCTCTATTGCGTCACAATGTTTTGGAATGTTAATGACATGTGTGTCATTGTTTCAGCTTCAGATGTATCATTTGATTTGTTAGAAGTATTTTAAGTCATGCCCTCTTTTCAGGTAACCTCCGGTTTGTTAGAAGTCTTTTCAGGTAACCTCTGGTTTGTTAGAAGTCTTTTCAGGTAACCTCCGGTTTGTTAATAGTCTTTTCAGGTAACCTCTGGTTTGTTAAAAGTCTTTTCAGGTAACCTCTGGTTTGTTAGAAGTCTTTTCAGGTAACCTCTGGTTTGTTAGAAGTCTTTTCAGGTAACCTCTGGTTTGTTAGAAGTCTTTTCATGTAACCTCTGGTTTGTTAGAAGTCTTTTCAGGTAACCTCTGGTTTGTTAGAAGTCTTTTCAGGTAACCTCTGGTTTGTTAGAAGTCTTTTCAGGTAACCTCTGGTTTGTTAAGTCTTTTCAGGTAACCTCTGGTTTGTTAGAAGTCTTTTCAGGTAACCTCTGGTTTGTTAAGTCTTTTCAGGTAACCTCTGGTTTGTTAAGTCTTTTCAGGTAACCTCTGGTTTGTTAGAAGTCTTTTCAGGTAACCTCTGGTTTGTTAAGTCTTTTCAGGTAACCTCTGGTTTGTTAGAAGTCTTTTCAGGTAACCTCTGGTTTGTTAGAAGTCTTTAACCTCATCTGGTTATTATTTTCCTCTGAAAACGAGCTGCTTGCGCCTTTGAATGATTTGTTTTTGTGATCAGCTTTCAATCAACGGTTACAGATGTTGTGTTTGTCGTTTTTGTCTTGTTGATGTTGGCGATTATGTTGTTGTTATTGTTTCGTCTCTATTGTGTTTTTATGTTCCTTCCACTGGACCCCATCAGAAAACAACATCTCAAGCCACTTATCCTGTGAATCTAATAGCCTAGAATACATGTCCTGTACTCTAGTTACGGTCTCTAGTGGCCATGGAGACGAGGAATCTAAATATACACCGCCGTTCTAAAAAAGAAAACATCAGGTCGGGACGGGAAGGTAACCGGGTTATGACTCATCCAACCTCACATTATAGTCTAGAGGAGTTTTAGAAGAGATCAGTCGTGTCGTCCATGAACTCTTAGATCAGGACCTCGGAAGTGACGGCGTGCAGAGACGTGCATGAGAGAGAAGGAGGGCGGGGAGGAAGAGAGAGAGACATAGAGAGGAAGAGAGAGAGAAAGGAAGGAAGAGAGAGAGATACAGAGAGAGCGAGAGAGGGGAAGATTGTTTATCTGGAGGAGAAAACTGAATGGGCTGGATTAGATCTAACACAGAAAGAGAGAGAAAGAGAGAGAGCAATACAACGTTGTCACGAGGTTCCACAAGTTGATCAAAATCCAAAGTATTTCCAAATCACTGTCTTTGCGACCGAGTTGGGTTGTGAATTCTCTGCCATCACGCCATGCGGTTGTTGTTGTTGTTGGCACGTTGTTCAGCTCCGCTAAATTAAAGTGACGTTGTGTGTCTCCTGTCCATTATGCAGCACATTCAAGTTGAGAGGAAGACTGCCGGGGGCTGTTTTCCCCCCAAAATGTAACATACATCTAATGTCAATTATAATATATATAGGTATATATTTTTTTACAAGTAGATTATTCATTTGAATATAGAATATTAGTTAGACAGCCCTAATGTACAATAATGCTGTATATACCGTAATATATATATAAATATTTATTATTACCGTACTATATATATATATATATATATATATATATATATATATATATATATATATCCACATCTGTCTGTACATACCTGCAATCTTATTTACATACCTGTAGATACTATATCTATATCTGTACCTACTCTTACTAGTTAAGCTGCTGGACACTACAGTATTATCACTAGGGCTGTCTTAAATACTTCGAAGCTTCGCGTTCGATGGGCATGGGATTCGAATATGAAAATAAAATTCGAATATATACATTTGTTTTTATTTTTATTCATTTTTTAAAGTTTTTTTTTCGCCGAAGCTTCGAATTAAAATCTAATCTCGGCCCAGAAGCTTCGAATTCCAAAAAAAAGATCGAAGGTCAGCCCTAATTATCACCTGTTTAATCACCTGTACATTGTATATTGCTGTTGCACTTTACTGCTACATTTGCACTCTGGTTGGATGCCAAACTTCCATTCCTTGTACTGTACGTAGGGCTGGGCGATAAAACGATAACGATAATTATCGCGATATATTTTAATAATCTATATCGATTGATAATAAAAAAAATATCAATACAATTATTTTTCTTTTTCTTTTTGTGTGTGACCTGCAACAGGGCAGTTTTAAAACCAGAGACAGTGGACAGACTTGTCTTTCTTGCCTGCAACTTAAAGTAATGGCTTTGCTTGTCCAAATGACAATACTGACCAAATTGAGATTTATTTTTCTCTTGTCCATTTATTTTGTTTGCTTTCTAATTTAAAATACAGTTTGAAACCGTCTGTACACAGTAGGCTATGTGTGCTAGCAGAGCTAGTCTCCAGTCGAGAGTCACGGTGCACATGTACGGTGGTTTGTCCACCAAAAAAGCGCCAAAAAATAGAAAAGAAACTATTCAACTCCCCTGGAGCCACAGCCAGCAGAGAAGCCTGTTTACTTTAGCTTTCAAACCAGCTGCAGCCTGAGAACTGGAGTGTGAGGGGCTGTAACACTAAAGATGGCGGCAACGACAAAGAATTGTTGCAAAATAAACATACATCTGTTGTTTAAAAAAAAGAAATATATATATATATATATATTTTTAGTACTAACAATATCGATAATTATAGATATCGAGTTATATGATATCATTATCGATATCGATATCGTGATATCATTTTTGGCCATATCGCCCAGCCCTAACTGTACGTGCTGTATAATGACAAATGATACATTTGAATCTAATCTAATGGTCTCTCTTTCTGGAAACAGTCAGAAGCCCGGCCGCAGCACTTTGGACCAGTTGCACATGGGACACGGAGGACTGGCTGATCCGACCTAGTGTACAGATAATTACAGTGAATTACAGTAATAACGCCTGGGGGTGACGATGAAAGCATGGATGACCTGTTCCAGAACCCAGAGGGAGAGGAGAGCTTTGATTTCTGCAGTGGAGCTGAAAGAAACTGGCTTTCAGTTCTGCATTTTACCTTTTTTTTTCCCCAACGTGAAAGGCAGAGTCAAAGATCACACCATAAGGCTTATTAAGAGCTGGGTTTCATCAGCGTAGCAAGATATGTTGTGCCTCTGAATGACTTCACCGTCTTCACGTGCAAACGGTGGAGGGAATGAGAGCGCGTCTATGCGTGGTGGGGATGTGTTTCTGGGAGGGGGAGGGGCACTACAAACATCTCAAGGCAGAACGCATGAGCGGCGTTTACGTCAAATTCCATCCATCAAATCAATGCTGCTCCACTGGGCCACTATCGAGATGACGTTTGTCCCTAAAATCATTTGATCACCGTTATGACATTTTCATCCCATTGAAAATCTACAACGACGGCACACAGTGAAAGTAACTTGGGAAAACACAAATTGTACACAATTAAAGCCAATGTATTTCAATGAACACCAATGTTATTCAGCGTTTTTGGAGAGGCTATGAACGCTGCATCGCCTGCCGTTTTGATTTCATGCCCGCTCTTGGCATTTGATTTGGGCTTGACATATTGGCTGTCTACTTGCAAAGGTCTCATTTGCATAACATCTGCTGCTCGTGAAGACCTGTCCGTGTCGATGTGTAAGCGACGCAGCTTTCTAAAGCTGGACATCGTTTGCCGATGACAGCATGCTAAAGAAACCAAGTGGGGGGGGTTGAGTGCCAGAAGCATTAGACCTCAGTGCTGAAAATGACCACAGTAACTTAGCATCTTTCATCGAGTCCTCTATTAAAGCAGCGATGATTTAAGACTCCAGCAAGTAACCTCCAGGGAGCAGACGATGTTGGTAAACCGCAGTGATTCTGAACCAAGGAACAAACCCAAGGAGGCTGCCATCATTAACCCCACAGGGAGCTCAACACTGACACGCCCCGGAGAGAGAACCCACTGCTTATCTCGTCCTCGGATGACCCTTTTCAACCAGGCCACTGAACTGAATGGATTAAACTGACCTGTGAAGGGGCTGAACTGACCTGTGATGACACTACGGATTGGACTGAACTGAACTGACCGATAATTTCCAATATTACATTTTAATGCCAATATCGGTAGGCCGATAATATCGGACATCCCTAGACTGAACTGACCTGTGACCAAACTGAGGGAGGGGCTGAACTGACCTGTGATGATGACACTGGAAAATGGACTGAACTGGACTGAACTGACTGATGACACTACGGAATGGACTGAACTGACCTGTGAAGACACTGGGGAAGGGGCTGAACTGACCTGTGAAGACACTGGGGAAGGGGCTGAACTGACCTGTGAAGACACTGGGGAAGGGGCTGAACTGACCTGTGAAGACACTGGGGGAGGGGCTGAACTGACCTGTGATGCACTGGGGGAGGGGCTGAACGGACCTGTGACCACACACTGGGGGAGGGGCTGAACGGACCTGTGACCACACACTGGGGGAGGGGCTGAACGGACCTGTGACCACACTGGGGGAGGGGCTGAACGGACCTGTGACCACACACTGGGGGAGGGGCTGAACGGACCTGTGACCACACACTGGGGGAGGGGCTGAACTGACCTGTGACCACACACTGGGGGAGGGGCTGAACTGACCTGTGACCACACACTGGGGGAGGGGCTGAACGGACCTGTGACCACACACTGGGGGAGGGGCTGAACGGACCTGTGACCACACTGGGGGAGGGGCTGAACTGACCTGTGAAGACACACTGGGGGAGGGGCTGAACGGACCTGTGATGACACTGGGGGAGGGGCTGAACTGACCTGTGATGACACTGGGGGAGGGGCTGAACTGACCTGTGACCACACACTGGGGGAGGGGCTGAACTGACCTGTGACCACACTGGGGGAGGGGCTGAACGGACCTGTGAAGACACTGGGGGAGGGGCTGAACTGACCTGTGACCACACACTGGGGGAGGGGCTGAACTGACCTGTGACCACACTGGGGGAGGGGGTGAACTGACCTGTGACCACACACTGGGGGAGGGGCTGAACTGACCTGTGACCACACACTGGGGGAGGGGCTGAACTGACCTGTGACCACACTGGGGAAGGGGCTGCTCACTGCCACAGAGGAGGTGAAGGAGGTGGAGGCGCCCCCGAACGGCGACATGACCGAGTTGGCCCCTCCGAAGGGCGTGAGGGCCGCGGCGTGGCTGTTGTAGCTGTTGTTGTGGCCCTTCAGGGCCGGGGAGTGGCCCAGCAGCGTGGGGTCCGGTCCGTAGTGACCCAGATGGGCGTTGACCGGCGTGGCCGCGGGGTTCTCTGGCCGGTACTTCAGCGCCGGGCCCTTGTCCTCTTTACTCCTGACGCAACCCATCGTCAAGCCTGCAGAGAGGAGGGAGCACCACGTTAGCTTAGCTGCTTGAAACGGAAAGGGGATTGTTTTAGACCTTTATTACAAAAGGACAGATTTTTATTATGACAAAATAATAATGTCCGATATTATCGGCCGATATCGGCATTAAAATGTGATATCGGAAAATATCGGTATTAAAAAAAAATAATAATAATTACATTTATTTTACATTTCTATAACCTTTATTTACCCAGGCAAGCAAGTAAGAACAAATTCTGATTTTATTTATTGTCAAAAGTATGCATAATGTGTTAATTCCACAACAAGAGATATGTAATGTTAATTACCTGAAATTATTCCATTTTTTGGGGGGGAAACCCTGCATATATCGGTATCGGTTGATATCGGTATCGGAAATTAAAGGGGAACTATTTGACTATTTCTTTCACTATTTGGGCACTTTTACACAATTCCTGTGAGTCTATGGAACACCTCTGTAATATATATATTTTTTTTATTCATTGTTTTGTATTTCTAATCAAGTCCTCAAAAACAGCATTTTTCTACCTCAAGATCTCGAGCTGTTTTGAGCCTGGGCTCCTAAACCACTGCGCAGCGGCGTGTTCGCCTGAACATTAACATGCAGCGGTGTCTCTCTGACATCACAAATCGCGCACATTTTCAAATGACTCAGTTCAGTGAGGGTGAATATTGTGAGAGGAGAATTGGAAGAATGCGCCAATATGAGAATTTTGAGACATAGATCATATTAATATAAGTTCACATAGCTAGGAAACAATGCTAAACACTAAAAAAGGCCATTTATAAGATAGTTCCCCTTTAAGAGTTGGACAATATCGGTATCGGCAAAAAAGCCAATATCGAGCATCCCTAGACAAAAGTATAGAAAGTATCCACTAAATGAAAAGAATTATGTTTCACACATAATAAATAGCCTCAATATTATATAGGAGAGCAGTGGCCTTGACAAAGATAGTAAAATAGACATGTTCTATGAGTACATGGATGGAACACTATGACACAGTTATGCATTTATTTCACTATTGGTATGAGGAATCAGTACAGTCAACCATCATGTACAGTCAGGGCCATACATATTAGTCACAATTTTGGCTCTGTACACCACCACAGTTGACTTGAAATGAAACAATCAAGATTAATTTAATTGCAGATTTGCAGCCTTAATTTTAAGGTATTTACATCCAAATCAGATGAACGGTGTAGGAATTACAACAGTTTCTACATGTGCCTCCTCCTTTTTAAGGGAGCAAAGGTAATTGGACAAACGAACAATCATAAATCAAATTAGTCACTTTTACAGGATATCTGCCGGTTTCAATACATTCAATTGAAGACCTTTTTAATACCACTTAGAGCGAAATTTTATACCAATTGCACGACCATACCAGCGAATAAAATACCTTGCAGATACAACCGTTTTAATACCCGGTGTTTCATTTCAAGTCCATCGTGGTGGTGTACAGAGCCAAATTTCCAAAAATTGTGTCAACGACGTCCAAATATCTATGTTACGTATGCAGGGACCGAAACTAGAGAGTGCCACCCGCCATTTGCGCGCAGTTTTTACGTTTGGCGCCTCCCACTGAGACGTCTGAGCGCCGTGTGGCGCTCAATCAAATAGTCATGTGAAAACCGAAAATCATGATCAAATTCTTTAGCGGAGTTCTCACTCGCTGTCTCAGCAGACATGAAGCGCGCACCGCGCACTGCTGCTGCTACCCCCTCCCCACCTGTTTCTGTATGCTGCATGTAAACAGAGGCTATTGCCTCCGAGTCACTGTGACGTTAGTTAGCACTTAGCACTGCTGCTCCTACCCCTGTATGCCTGCATGTAAACAGAGGCTATTGCCTCACCGTGACGTTAGTCTAGTCAGTGTGGGACCTTCGTGAGATAACGTTAACTACCGTTACAAAATGACCCAGTCAACTATTCACTTAGTTTAATACACGAGGCATTGTGTAACGTTATCCAGCCGGCTAGCTACGGATAGCTCCCGACATCAACAAATCCTCCAGCAATAGTCCAGTGCATAATACCTCCGTTGGCTAGGTAACTAGTCACTACGAAATGTCGCAGTAAACTAAATAGTTCACTGAGGCGTTGTCCCAACGCCATCCAGCAGTAGCTACAGATAGCTCTTGGCATCAATGTCCTAAAACAACAACAACATGCGTATTCGAGTCCCTGGTTTACATCGCATGAGTGAGAGCTGCTGACTAGGGTCCAGGTGCAGCGCCGGAGAATTCTTTTGCATGCTGAATGTAGCGTTTAGGGTCCAGCTGCACCCCCGGAGAATCCTTGCTGGAGCTGGAGGCCACTCGAGTATACACACAGACAGTGGAGCTGTTTGCAGACAGCGAGGTGGCGATGTCTCGCAGATAACACAACCACAAGTATGATTATATAATATATATATTTTATTAAAAAAAAATCTATATAAAATAATAATAAAAAAAAAATTTATCAAAAAAAAGTTGGCGGGTAAGAAATATGCTTGGCGGGTAGATTCTTCCCATCTACCCACCACTGGCCGGTGAGTCAAAAAGTTAATTTCGCTCCCTGTACGTATGTGTAAAAAACCGTACATTAGCTAACAGATGTCCGTCCGGCCCTGTACACATGGCATGCTTTGTCATGGTGGTGCTCAGATTGTGTCATGAGTGTGGTTAAAGATAGACTGATGAAACTATACATAGCCCGAAGGGTTTTGTGTTTCAGGTCTCAACACAACAGAAAGACAAAGAATGCGAAGCGGGCTCTGTGCTCTCATGACTTAGATTCCCCACAAAAGCCTACAAACGCAAGAAAGACTGAAACTATATTCTATTACAGCCTATAGCTATTTCACCCCCCCCCCCCAAAAACAAGTGAGCTATCCATCCCCCTGACACAGATCTGAGAATTACAAGCCCGTTAGTGCTATCCCCCACAGAGCTCACTGCTATCTGATATGTACAGTATATATATGTGTGTGTGTGTACACTCACAAAAAGGCAACCAAAAAAATGCAAGGGGAAAATCCTTCTCAGTGAAGATTGGATCAGCGTTCGCGCAGAAGAGGGATGTTTAGGGTGGGGCTCAGAATTATGCGGCGAGGTCAAAAGGTCAGGCGTTCAGGGGGCAGGGTTTCAAACCGGGATTTAGGGAATGACTGCAGCATGTCGAATGAACGTCCTCACTAGTATAGTGTGACGTGTTACAGCGTGCGTGTCTGTGTCACCACTAGGCAGGCGCTGAGAGGTGACATCTGGGGGAGGGGGGGGGGGGGGCTGTACGCATCACTCGTGTCGTGAGAGAAGTCACTCTGGGCCTCTCTGTTGAAGTGTGTGTAATAAGTGATCAGTGGAATGTAGCGCCTGGGAGGAACAGGTGTCACAGCTGGGAGGACGACACAGAGAGAGCAAGAGGGCATGAGCTCTGTGTGTAGTGTGTGGGTGTGTGTGCATGTAGTGTGGGTGCATGTAGTGTGTGTGTGAGTGTGTGTGTGTAGGGCCTAAAAGAAAAAATGGTTTGTTTCAAGTTGCCGACAGACCCTGCCGATTCAGGTGCGACCCAATTTATTTTATGAGTTAAAAAAATATATATATATATAGATATATATATATTTTTTTACAATAAAGTTTCATATAAATCTTAGTCAAACCTCTAGTATTATGGATATTAAACATGCTGGCAGAGTACATGCATCCATGTTGTTGTGAACATTTTAATTAAATAAAGAAATTCCCTATCCATAGTCGCCGTGGGAAAGAATAAAATAAAAAATTAAATAAATTCCCTATCCATAGTCGCCGTGGGAAAGAATAAAATAAAAAATTAAATAAATTCCCTACCTACCCATGGCCTTAACTGACAACCAACCGGAAACAAACAATATTTAATTTTATGCGCAGTCGTGCGTGTGTAGTGGGTATGTGTGTGTGTTTGTGTAGTGTGTGTGTGGGTGTGTAGTGCGTGTGTGACTGTGTGTACAAATGAGCTTTTCGACAAGCGCCAAGGACAATCTCATAGAACGTCATAGAGGGCGGGTGAGACGCCGCTCGCCCGAGTCCTTCCAGGGATCAGAGAGGATCAAACAAAGCAGACCGTGGCGAGGAAGAGGGCAGGAAGTGGAGGAGCAGGGAAGTCGGCTCTCTAGGAGCGCGGCGGGGAACGGTCCTCTACAGTGGTACCGGGTTTCAGACGGTTCAGGCTTTGGTCGTCATCTTGATTCTTAACAAGGTCAAAGTGTTGTCATTTAGGGTCCGTCTGTGTTATTTGGAATGATGTTTTGTGACATATTAGAGTTGGCCATCGTTTTGCTGGTTCCAGGCTGTACTGTGTATATTCACCGCTGGGCTTCGCTCGCTTCATATCACAGCCAGGCAAATAAAATTAACAGACTGAAATGTACTTTAGATGTCCCGGGTGACGGCATGTCACGTCATTTCACTTTACATTTCATATTAACCTAAACATAAAATGCAGGCCACTTGTCAAACACTAACCCCAAAGTTGTTGGAATGGTCCAACTTCTAAAAATGTCTCGCCTGTTTACTGGGACTGGCGTTTACTTGACAGGAACGTAACATTTGGTATTTCTAAGGCTGAGACGATATGCCATTTTGAAGAATCGATAAATCGGGACACAATTATCGTAAATAGATTTTATTAATTATTATTTTGCATTTGTAAAAAATTATATTATTTAACGTTAGTTCGTGTGTGTGTCACGTGCACTCACTGTAGTTTTTGCGATGCTGTAGTTGTCCCACGACACACACAAACTAACATTAAATAATAAATATTTTATCATTTAAAAAAAAATTATTTACACACGCAAAGAAATTGGTAGGTTGATTTCACGCAGTGAATTAAAGTTAATTTCAGTCTTATATACATTTTCCAGGCTGTGATATGAAGCCAGGGACGCGTAGTGGTACATATACTGCTGGGAAACACAAAGGTGTCATTGTTCCAGGTCTCCTTTAAGACACCACCCCTTAATGCTTCCACTTGGTTTGGGCGTACTGTGAGCGGACCGGACTCTGCGCGGCATGTCCGCAGTCGTTTGAGGTTTCATAGTCGAGCGTATGACCGTGTATCAATTTCCTACATTTCCCACAATCCTTGTGCGCTATTTACACTCGGTCACGGCATCGTCCACCGATGGATGAACCCATGGAGAAGGAGAAGCAGAGGGCTCTGGAGGCTTTACTCCGTCTCTACCAGAAGAGTAGAGGGCTCTGGAGGCTTTACACCGTCTCTACCAGAAGAGTAGAGGGCTCTGGAGGCTTTACACCGTCTCTACCAGAAGAGTAGAGGGCTCTGGAGGCTTTACTCAAGTCTCTACCAGAAGAGTAGAGGGCTCTGGAGGCTTTACTCCGTCTCTACCAGAAGAGTAGAGGGCTCTGGAGTCTTTACTCAGTCTCTACCAGAAGAGTAGAGGGCTCTGGAGGCTTTACTCAGTCTCTACCAGAAGAGTAGAGGGCTCTGGAGGCTTTACTCAGTCTCTACCAGAAGAGTAGAGGGCTCTGGAGTCTTTACTCAGTCTCTACCAGAAGAGTAGAGGGCTCTGGAGGCTTTACTCCGTCTCTACCAGAAGAGTAGAGGGCTCTGGAGGCTTTACTCCGTCTCTACCAGAAGAGTAGAGGGCTCTGGAGGCTTTACTCCGTCTCTACCAGAAGAGTAGAGGGCTCTGGAGGCTTTACTCCGTCTCTACCAGAAGAGTAGAGGGCTCTGGAGGCTTTACTCCGTCTCTACCAGAAGAGTAGAGGGCTCTGGGGGCTTTACTCCGTCTCTACCAGAAGAGTAGAGGGCTCTGGAGGCTTTACACCGTCTCTACCAGAAGAGTAGAGGGCTCTGGAGGCTTTACTCCGTCTCTACCAGAAGAGTAGAGGGCTCTGGAGGCTTTACTCCGTCCCGCGCGGCTCACCGAGAGCAGCACCGCCGTGGCTTAACCCCCGCCGTGAGAGCCGGCCGTCGATGCATCGATCCGCTTGTCCGAGACGGATGGGTTATTGATTTCCTCTCACGCCCCAAACTTTATTGACCCAAAGGCAATTGCCAGCTGAGGCGGCAGAAACAGATGGCCGAGAGGAGGGGGGGGGGGGGGGGGTAGGAAAAAGAGGTGTGGAGCGAGGTATGGCGGGGGGGGGAATGGTTGAGGTTAAGGCAAGGAGCGTCGGACGGAAAGAGCGTGAGAGGTATTGAAGCAGGGGATGGATGGAGGGATAGATCAAGGGAGCGAGATAAGGCTTGTGGGTTGAAATGTGAGAGGGCGAGTCGCCGGCTGGGTTTGCCGCTCGCAGATGTGTGAACTGGCGGCGTACAAAAGCAGGCCTGCGCGCGCGCACACACACACACACACACACCAGTGTGTAGTCATGGCCGTCACGGATGGACAGGCCCCATTCGAACATAATCTGATTTCTAAAAATCTGATCAGAGCAATAAATCGGAATTGAGCACCAAGGCTCACAGTGTGAACGTAGCCTAAATGATTCAGACCAGACCAGTTATTTAGGGTGCGTCTGTTTTATTTGGAATGATGTTTTGCGACATATTAGGGTTGGGTATCGTTTTGCTGGTTCCAGGCTGTACTGTATATGTACCGCTGAGCTTTGCTAGCTTCATAATATCACAGCCCGGGCGAATTAAAATAGACTGAGAAATACATTTTTGATCTCCCGGGCGACGGCACCGCACGTCGTCATTTAATTTTACATTCTATATTAACCTAAACATAAAATGCAGGCTACTTCTAAAAAACACTAACCCCAAAGTTGTTGAAATTATTACAAAAAATCTGATCCGAGCAATACATCTGAATTGAGCACTAACCAGGGAGTGAACGCAGCCAAACCAGAGATTCAGACCAGACCATCTCTTCCTCTCTTCAGCAGCACAGTGTTGCTCTTCCTCTCTTCAGCAGCACAGTGTTGCTCTTCCTCTCTTCAGCAGCACAGTGTTGCTCTTCCTCTCTTCAGCAGCACAGTGTTGCTCTTCCTCTCTTCAGCAGCACAGTGTTGCTCTTCCTCTCTTCAGCAGCACAGTGTTGCTCTTCCTCTCTTCAGCAGCACAGTGTTGCTCTTCCTCTCTTCAGCAGCACAGTGATGCTCTTCCTCTCTTCAGCAGCACATTGATGCTCTTCCTCTCTTCAGCAGCACAGTGTTGCTCTTCCTCTCTTCAGCAGCACAGTGTTGCTCTTCCTCTCTTCAGCAGCACAGTGTTGCTCTTCCTCTCTTCAGCAGCACAGTGTTGCTCTTCCTCTCTTCAGCAGCACAGTGTTGCTCTTCCTCTCTTCAGCAGCACAGTGTTGCTCTTCCTCTCTTCAGCAGCACAGTGTTGCTCTTCCTCTCTTCAGCAGCACAGTGTTGCTCTTCCTCTCTTCAGCAGCACAGTGTTGCTCTTCCTCTCTTCAGCAGCACAGTGTTGCTCTTCCTCTCTTCAGCAGCACAGTGTTGCTCTTCCTCTCTTCAGCAGCACACGGACGCTCGGCTCTCGGCCTTGACGAATGCTCGGTGTTCCGCTCGTATGGAAACCACCCGCCATCGTAACCCTGAGCGCCACCTTTGACCCCCGACCTGACCCGTGCGTCATTCTTTCCGTGATCCCAAACGCCAACATCGCTTCCCAACTAGGCCCAGGAGCCAATTAGTGGCAACTCTGAGGCTAAGACTGAAGCTAACTAATGGCAGAGAGGAAGACAAGGCGACTCTGAGGCTAAGACTGAAGCTAACTAATGGCTGAGAGGAAGACATGGCTCGTGGCCAGTGGTCTGGGAGAGGAGGGCGTTCGTGGTTCAGATCCTGGCTGGGAGATGTGGAAATTAATAATCATGGCTTTGGTAACTGACCATGATACTGATGAGACTGTTGCCAGTGATGCTGGTAAAGTTTGACAGATTGTGTCTCTCTCAACCAGCACCTGATCACAGTCAGGCTAATGTTACTTTCTGTTATGTGTGTGTGTGTGTGTGTGTGTGTGTGCGCGCGCGTGTGTGTGTCCGCGCGCGCGCAGGAGGGGGAGGATCTGACTGAAGCTAGATCAAACAACGCCTGGCTGGTAGCCCTCGTCATCTCTCCCGAGGGTAGTCCTCTGGAAACAAGTACCTTGAGGATCAAAGCAGGTGGTTGACGTCAGGAAACAAACTTAACTTTTTGACTTACGAGCCATTTGGCTGGTAGATTTAAAAAAAACACCAGCCAGGCAGATTTTTTTCCAGCCAAAAATTATAAATAGCTTTTAGTATATCGCCATGTGTTATTATTACTATAATACTCTCATATGCTATTTTCAATTAATATCATAAACAACATAAGGAATATTAGCATAATTTTGAGTGGACTGAAGGAATGAGTCAGCGCGTTAATAGTTTTAAATGCAAATAATTTATTGAAACATAGAAGTGGGGTCGGTTGGGACACACACACACAATGGGGGACCCTGATGTAAACAAGACGAAAGTCTTTCTCTGGTCTGCATCTCCTTAACAATTGTGTGTATTGAGCCGTACTGTATTGTACCCATTCTGCAATCTGTTAAATAAAGTTTTCATTCATTCACACTGTTTCAACTCACCACCCCGGCATTATATTGTAGTCTAGTCTGTCTTCAAACGTCCACTCCTCTCGAAACTTTTTTATATTTGAATATCAACATTATCTGTCCATCCTCAGTAATCCTCAGTTTACTATAATATACTCCTGACTGACTTCGTCATCTTTCCAAACGCACGCACACACACCCTTTTCCCCAGTCCACACTGTCTGCTGTTCTCTATGGCTCTGCCTCTGATCAGGATTAACTTGTTAGCTTACGCTAATGTAACGTTCATTTCGGGAGATGTGGGCATAAAGGAATGGCGACGATGCAAAGCGTGTTCGATGCATTTGACCCGTTGTGAGGGGGAAAAAAACACCACCGACTTATTTCGGATCGCAAAATAGCCGCACTGCTGTGTAGCCCTGCTCCTCTGCTTGACCGCCCTGCGCCGCAGACAATAGCACGGACTGAGCGGATATGACTCGTCGAGTTGCCACGGGTTTTTTTCAAAATAAGAGTATCATATGAACCAAACGTTGCTAGCTGACGGAGCCATAGATATTATGACTGGAGCTGCGCTTGGGGCGGAAATGAGACCTGCACAGGATTTTTTCGAAATAAGAGTATCGATATGAACTACACGCCAGGTGGCGGGCAGACCTCTCATTGTTAGTCGCCAAACCTTAAATCTGCGCGCCATTGGCGGTTGGCGGGTACTTATTTATGACGTACATGACGTCAAACACATTGAAAGTAAAAATTAGAGCCATATGAAATCAGTTTTATTTTTTTCCAAATTCCATTTTATTTTTTTCCAAATTCCGTTTTTTCCATTTTAATATTTCAGAATTCTGTATTTTGCTTTGTATGCTAATTTTACCATCAGAAATAGTGTCTAATAAGTGGGAATGAATAAATGTCCACAATATAATAAGATATAACAGTCCATTTAATAGGGCTGTCTTAAATACTTCGAAGCTTCGAAGCTTCGTTCGATGGGCATGGGATTCGAATATGAAAATAAAATTCGATTATAAAAAAAAAAATAATAATAATAATAATTATATATATTTTTGCAAAATCAACTCTGCCTCTCTTTGTTACCTACAACAAGCAATGCTGTTTGTTATTTAAGATGAGGTCGGACTCGGCACTGACAGATTTGTGTTCATTGTGCTGCTTTTATAAAGCCTCAAATGACGGCTTACAATATTTCATGAAAGCAAAGTGTTTTGTTTGTCTAAGATTTAAAAAGGTTTAAACTTTACAGCACTGACAAAGTTGAACAAAGTGCTGTACAAGTCCCACAACATAAAAAAAATAAATCTTAAAAAAAAATAAAAAATAAAAATAATAATTATTATTTTATTTTTTTATAGTTGATTCCATTTTTATTGCTCAATTCCGTGATTCCGTCCGCGATTCCGTGATCGCGGATTCCATATGGCTCTAGTAAAAATTTGAATTGTTTTGATTTCTTTAAGTCAAACGTGACAATTGTCCAGTGGTGGTGTGACCGTTTCAGAACTTCAAACTTTTGTAAATATATGAAAATGTTTTATTTCACTTATTTTTCATTAAATAATGCTTATTTTACGACGATTTGTCCCTATATTCTGTAAGTGTAAATGGACCGCATATTTATATTATAAACAGCTTTTATCCAAAGCGCTTCACAACTCATGCCTCACATTCACCCATTCACTCACACAGTCACACACCGACAGTGGAGGCAACCATGCAAGGCACCAACCTGCTCATCGGGAGCAGTTAGGGGTTAAGTGTCTTGCTCAAGGACACTTCCAACCCGCTGCCGGGAGGAGCTGGAATTGAACTGGAATTGAACTGGGAATCTTCTGATTACAAGACGACCGCTCTACCTAGGTTCTGTTGAGTTATTGCAAATCCAATCTATCTACATGAAGATGCATGGTCGCTGTCGTTATACAAGGACAAACATCAACCTTGGCATGGAATTATGAAACTAAAGACATGAGCATTATGGATGGGCCGATGATACTAGGTCCAACTAGGACCTTTGGGACACTTTGAAATACTGTAGAAGTTGTAGTGAGTTGTTCATGCGAGAAATCCCTAAAATGTCAGTGAATTGAGGGAGTTCAACGATGAAACTAACCAAAGTCCATCAAAGCACATGCAAGAGACTAGTATTCAACTCTAGGAAAGGTCTGGGAAAGGTTTAGCTGAAGGCCATACTGCCAGCAGCTGCTGGATCCCAAGGGTCCACATACTTATGCACACAAGAATATTTCATGATTAATCATTGTATATAAATAATCCAAACATATTCAAACTATGTGTTTTCCTTCAATCATGACCTGCTTTATCAGAAAATGTATCTTAGATGAAGATACAATCAAGAGTAATGTGTGAAATATTTGGAAAAACTTGACTATTCCATACCACACGTTCCCTCACATATTTCCTATTCAGAATATTCATGCAAGGAATTATATGGACTAAAGGAATATGTAAGAACTATTGCCAGGGGAAATAATTGTCTAACTCCATACATTTTCGGGCAAACGACAGGCTATAAGAAGTGTGACGATCATCAAGATCCAAGATTCAGAGGAAGAGTTTATTGTGACAACAGATGTAGGCGACATGAGGTCACTTCCAAGTTGCTTTGAGGATGGGCCACGTTGCCAACTTATTTAAAAGCTCAGTGTATAAACTATGAACCAAAGAACCGCCATACTAATACAGCTGGGGTTTAACCGACTTTCAGCATAGATATTGTCATATCTTTATATATACTAAACAAGGCCAGCACAACCACAGAAGCCACAGTAGTCCTGCAAGTCGTAGTAAATACACGTTGTGAGGACTAGCCGACAGGAAGTGCGTGTGTGTATCGTGTGTGGAGGTTATGGCTGTGTGTGTGTATTTGAGATGATTGTGTAGAGGGGTTGGAGGGCAGTGTTATCAGTATTTTCATGTAACAGTTAAATATAGCCTAAACAAGGCCAGTCCAAGCACAGAAGTCACAGTAGTCTTACAAGTAGCTCAAAACACTATTATGTAGGGCAGTGGTTCTCAACCTTTTTACACCAAGTACCACCTGAGAACGTAGCTGGCTCTCCAAGTACCACCATATGACCGACGTTAAAATACAGTCTATTCAGCTATGCACAGTTCACGCAGGAGGCAAATGTATCCCTAATAGCATTATTTATCGTTAACTTTTGTCAGACACAGCCACAATGTACAAAGGGGTAGCACTAGAACTAGCAAACTCTTCCACACAACTCATACAATGCAAGGGGCATTGAGAACATAATAACTAACATTCTCACATAGCAAGTGAGAAAATTAAGAACAACTGTATTTCAGCAAATGTACTTAATTCTCTCTATCTCTCTCTCTCACACAGCAAGCAATTGCAGTCCTTCTCACACACACACACACACACACACACACACACACACACACACACACACACACACACACACACACACACACACACACACACACACACACACACACACACACACACACACACACACACACACACACACACACACACACACACACACACACACACACACACACACACACACACACACACACACACACACACGTTTTCCAGCTCCTACCTCTCATATGGAACCCAAAAACAGGCAACTGGCAACAAGTCAACACAAAAGGAGAAAATATTTTATTTCAGTGTCTAAAGAAACTCTTTATTGTGTTAGCAACTTTAGAATGTTACCTTTCAAAAGAGACCAGACTCAGGCATAGTATAAAGTATAAAGTAAAGCTTTGCAAATAAAAGGTAATCGTCAAAAACAAAAATGGCCCCTGTTTTTTCCCAATCTTTAAGAGGTTAGATTGCAATCATTTTTGTCTAACCAGCTAGCACTAACGTTAGCTTGTTTTTGAAAAAAGCTCATGCCAACTTATGAGGTTGTAACTGAGTGGCGAGTAGGGATGGGTATCGTTAGGATTTTATCGATACTACTACTCTTATCGATACTGCTTAACGGTTCGGTACTTTATCGATACTCTTATCGGTTCTTTTAGATTATTATTTAAATATATTTAAATTTAAAAAAAAATTATAAATTATTATTTGAACGGCTTAAGGCTATATCTGTACTTGTTATTTGTTTGTTGTGTTGCATATTTGAAATAAACTTCAATCAAATCAAACCCCCGGCCCCCTCTTAAAAAACAAAAACCTGTGTTTAACCTGGCCATCTATAAAACATCATGCTAAAACTGTGAAACAAATGTCCTACTCCCCTAAAGAAAGAAATACATAGCAAACATGACTCAGTTATGCAATAGTGCTGCTGCTTTTTATTTTGTTAAAATCTTTTAGTTAATAAGACTACAAAATGACTACAACGATTTCACGACGTTTTCCTGTCCACGCCGGAAGTGCATCGGATACCTACCTTAACGTTACATTTTCAACAACGGAACAGATTGTTGCTAATTAAACACTTCATGTAAACGGAGTAACGTTAACGCTATGTCGAGTTCATACGTGTAGTGTAGTATGAACTCGGCGAGTCGGCATAACGTTAACGTTAGTCAGTTTCAGTGTTGCTGGATGGTATACTCTATTAGCTCCGTAGCTAACGTAGCTAGCCACGTTAACGTTAAATGTTCAACAACAGAACAGATTGCTGCTAATTAAACACTTCATGGAAACGGATTAACGTTATCGCTATGTCGAGTTCATAAGTGTAGTGTAGTATGAACTCGGCATAACGTTAACGTTAGAGTGTACCATCCAGCAACACTGAAACTGACTACTAGCTCCGTAGCTAACGTAGCTAGCCACGGACAGGCACCTCCAGTCCCTACCCGTGTATGTGTGAGTGGCTCGCGACAAGTGTGTGTAATGGCTTGCTGCGGCTCGCTTCTCGTGCAGAGACAGAGAGAGGATCGTTCGCAACTTTTAAATAATAATAATAATAATAATAATTTCTCTAGAGTATCGATAGCAGTACCGAGGACGTCGGAGCTTATAAATACTCCGGTATTTTCTAATATAGTACCGGTTCCCGTTCAAAACCGGGGTCCGGGGGGCATCCCTAGTGGCGAGACTAAACTAAAAAGACTAAAATGATCAGACCTTTGACTAAACAAAAAATAGGTAAGGTGACTAAATATGATGAAAACGAAAAAGAGCATTTGACACATGAGTAAGACAACTATTTTAAATAGCTGACGAAAAGAACACTGGATATTACATACATTTAGTCATTTAGCCGACGCTTTTATCCAAAGCTACTTACAAGTTCTGTACGACAGTCAGCAGGAAGGGTACAACTCTTGGCAGCTAAGGGTCAGTAAGATTGTTCGTCGAACAGAGGAGGCCCCGAAGTTCTTTCCGCCAATACCGATCATCTATGAGCCATATCGTCTGACGCACTTTTTACCCATAGTTACCGATTTGAGATTTGAGTAATGCAACTATGTACTTATCTGACCAGATGTCAACTTAATAACTTAATTTCACCCACCGTCTCCCTTGACTGAGGAACCCAAAAAGGTATAAACACACATTGTTTATATGTGGGATCCTGCGTTATGAATAAGCACGAGGAACCATATTATCTTATTAAATCCCACTTAAGGCAGCGTTCACTGTACGCACCAAACGCGCTCCCAGAGGAGTCCCATATGCTCTGTGAATAGACCAGCTGCCTGCCTGAGCAGAGCCCGCAGGTCAAGCTGGTTCATCGTCGCCAACAAGTTTAACTTCAGAGCCCATCCACTCTTACAGTGGTTCAGCGACGCGGCCTGGAGTGAAATCCACCATGTATCTTGGGATACTTCATTAAAAAGGTGCTGTAAGTGGTATTTTCTTGGTTAAAATAAGTAGTCTACAAGTTAAAATAATATATCTACATTTAGGGCTGGGCAAATAATCGAAAAAAAAATCACGATCTCGATTCATAGACCTATGCAATCTCATTTCTAAGTGATGACGATTTTTCTTTATTAAAAAAATTATTCACATTTTTTCTTTATAAATGATTTTATTGAAAAAAATAAGAATCGTAATCTCAATTCTTAGAGAGAAAAATCATGATTTACATTTTAGCAAGAATCGCCCAGCCCTATCTACATTCTGACAGCCATCACTGATATAGAGTGTCTGGTCAGTAACATGCGTCTCCCAATCTTTCCACTCTGCAGTAAACTGAAAATACATGTTCCGGTGTCCCGTTCCCACTTTATCGAATCAGGAGAGAGAACTAAATAAATAAAAACTAGTTTTAAGCAAATAATAGCATGTGCTTGAAACAAGTACAATAACCTGCCAGTGTAGTAAGCAAATGTGGCTTGGAAAGGTGTCTTGAAATAAGGTCCTCTCTGCTGATTGGTTGAAGTAGTTTCTGTTTACTGCAGAGCGGAGGGACTGGGAGACCCATGTTTGTTACTGACCAAACACTCAATAGCAGTGATGGCTGTCGGAATGTAGAGCTATTTAACACCAAAAGAAAATACCACTCACACCTTAAAGAGACCGTAATGATTTGTTGACGACACAACAACGAAAGGCACAATTGACGAAAGGCAAAGCGACGGCAGGCATCTCGTTCTTTGTTGATACGACCCACCAGCGGGCGGCATGGCTCTGTGGTAACGGGGACAGCAGCGAACAACATGCTCTTTAAGAAGACCCAGGGGGGCAAACAAAAGACCAGTCCTTGGGAGACCGCTGCTGACGTGCAAGTGTCCATAGCCTCTGTGGTATGCAGCTGACCTTTAACCCCCGGAGCCCTTTCTCATAAAGGCCACTAGATGGATTCAGACGCCACAATGTTCTCCTCTATTGTGTGATACTACACTGATTATGTTTCGGTAAATGGACGGCATTTATATAGTGCTTTTTCTATCCAAAGCAATTTACAACTCATGCCTCACATTCACCCACCCACCCACACACACACAGACTGACGGCAGAGGCGACCAAGTTCCCGGGATTAAGAATCTTGCTCAAGGACACATCGCCGAGAAGACCCAGATTCGAACAGGGAACCTTCAGACTACCAGACTACCTGCTCTACCTTCTGAGTCACTGGCGCCCCATTTTTCCTAGCCAAAGTTAACTTCTAAAGTCTGCCTCCACTTGAATAAAGCTTTAATGCAGGGAATTTACCAGGTATTAACAGATTATTATCATAAATTATTCAAGGCTGTGCAGTGTGACTTTTGAACCATCAAAAGAGCTCTTTCAGAAAAACAAACAAACAGAAAAAGCTACATCTCAGTCATTCACTCGGACAGCAAATTCAATTTTTGGACACTCTTTGTTCCGTAGCGTCCATTTCAAAGCGGTCCTGAACAAAGGGACGGGACCGTCTACAGTACCTTTAGGTTCTCCCCCTCAGAGCAGCGCTCACAGCTCCCTGGCCTATTCAGAGCCCACACACACACATGCCAACGCTGAGCAGCACAAAGGCTAATAATGAGGGCAAACACACAGTCAGCCCAAGCGACAAGAGGCGTCCAGATGGTTAACCTGACCTTACAATGGCGGGATTGAGTAGCCCGGTGATCAAACACATGCACTACTCTGATATTCTATTCAACCAGATGTCTATATCGACCTCATCTGCTGACGCCCTGTAGCTGGTGTGAATGGACAGTCCACTGCTGCAGGACAGCGTGTAAGATCACTGTAGTCGGCTCCTGGTCATCTCATGTTTGTAGTACCCTGTATCGTTTGGGGATTTACCACACCGGTGCCAATACCGATACCTGGGATTCGATGCCGTTACCAACCTTTTTTCCTTTCTTTTTTTAAGATACCTTACAGGGGAGGAAATTAGGCCACTTTACTGGCCAAATGCTAGTATTTTTTACGTTTGGCTGGTAAAGAAAATCAGATACCCGCCAGTTGGCTGGTAAGCCAAAAAGTTAGTTTCCTCCCCTGCTGGCGAGTATACAAAAAAATAAAACATTCTGCAATCACTGCACTGGCAAACGGTGCGCGTCTTCTGAGTGTTCGCTTTAGTTGACAGTGCCACGAGAGCACCACCCGCGGACATATAATGTTTAATAAACGTTTGCGCAGTACTGGCCAACCCGCGGACATATAATAATAAAAGTCCTGTGGTACTAGGCTAGCCATCAGGAGCACTCGCAAACAGATAACGTTAAACACAGCAGAAGATGGAAAACAGACAGACTGACCAACGGGGAACTGCATCCAACCCTAGTACAACCCTCGAGTATAAGTTACTAAGGACACATTTAAATCACAGAGGTGTAATGTATACAGTGGTTAGCTTCTAGTTAGCGTTTTAGCTATAGCTGCTTGCTAGCTAACGTTAGCCCCGTGTGCTCAAAGCAGCCAGCTAGGTGTATCTGTTATGACTATAATGTTTCCAAAAAAGCACCGGACTACGACGTAAGGTTAGACATTTTATTTCATGCTCAAAAGCCCCTGGCTTGCACATCGCAGTCACGAAAGGGGCTAGCTCAACCAGTGCACTGTGCACAACAGCACACCAACCCAACTGACGTTACCACAACACTTGACGGTACTTCACAGCACTGTCGTAAGACCACCGTGCTGTCTTAAAGGCACAGTGTACCTACCCAGATGCATACACAACATTGACGCGGCTTGACATACAAAGAAGTAATTATCACAATTAGCGATTTTTTTTGTCTGGTAAAAAATCTGTTTGGCTGGTAAAAAAAATCAGATACTCGCCAGTTGGCTGGTAAGCCAAAAAGTTAGTTTCCTCCCCTGATACCTTACTTTGCCAAGTTATGCAAGTCACATGTGCTGTGTGGGCCATTGGGAGGCTTAGTTACATTTTGGATTGTGGTTGAACAGAAGAAATGTTATATCTTGCAACAAATGTGCTTATTGGCTCATTGACACCGATAGATTACCTACTTGTATTCTACATGTTCTGCTTCATGTATGCCCCTTTGTAATTTTGTTTGATGTGTTTTAATTATTGCCCTTACCTCTGTGATGTATGTACCATCTGTTTCTTTATTATTGTGATTAGTATATATATTTTTTTTTGTCCTCTTTCAATGTTAGGCCTAACGAAATTAATAGTTGGTTTCAGGTTTCCGACCGACCCTGCCGATTTAGGTGCGACGAACCAATATATTTTATGAGTTTTTAAAAAAATATATATATAAAAATCATTTTTTTTTTTTTTTGAATAAAGTTTCATAGAAATCTTAGTCAAACATTTAGTATTATGGATATTAAACATGCTGGCAGAGTACATGCATCCATGTTGTTGTGAACATTTTAATTAAATAAAGAAATTCCCTATCCATAGTCGCCGTGGGAAAGAATAAAATAAAAAAATAAAATAAAATAAATTCCCTACCTACCCATGGCCAAACTGACAACCAACCTGAAACCAACTATTAATTTTGTTAGGCCTTAGCCTTCAAGTCCTCTCGCCAGGCCGTCAAAGAAAATAAGAATTTGTTCTTAACTGACCTGCCTGGTTAAATAAAGGTTAAATAAAATAAATGTAAACAATTATCTATACCAACTTTCATACCACAGCATTTTTCTTTTATACTAGATAGTATTGAAGCAATTCGATCTATTCTATACCATAAAAGTGTAGAATTTTGATAGCCAGTCCTAATAGTATAATGAGGACGAGAGGAGAATAAACTGGAACTAAGCCTTGTTAACAAGACAAGTCACATGGCAGGGAACCCTTCCATCAAGACAATATACTGAGAGATAAAAGGATGGGAACGCCGCCGGCGCTGAACGTCATCATCGCCCAAACGCTTTATCTCGGATGACAAATTTAGCAGAACTAATGACGGCTCAAATAGACTTCACAGCAAATTGAATTACAGACCCGATTATTTGATCCGCTCTCAGACATGCTTCCCAAATGAGCCTGTGTTATATAGACAAAGAGATTAGTGCCAAGAAATGTGCCATTCTTTTGGCGGCTCCGGGGGGAGTGGATGACATGGTCTGCAGAAAGACACGCACACGCCAAGAAATGTGGGTCACGTGTTTGATTCAGACATCCTCTGTTAACACTCTGGGGCGTTAAAGGCCCCGTGAAATCAAAATAGATGTTTATGTTCTTTTATCACATGTATTGGACTGATTGTCCCTTATACAGTACGCCAGTACCTGTCCAAACAATGACAGAAAGGTTTTGTAGGTATTCTTAAAAAATGGTATTTTAAGAGTTTGTAATTTCCTGGAAAACAATAGACAAATGTTGATGAGTGGTCCTGCACTGTATATTAATTTAGCAACCAATGAAATGCTTTCTAGAATGACATTTCCAGCACATTGTAACTAAGCTAGCAGCACTCTGCCTCAAACAAAAATTGGAAAAAAAAATATTTAGCTTGCTAGCTAACGTTACTAATGTTGCATAACGTTGCTAACATTAGCTTGCTAGCTAATGGGGTGACCGTAATTCACATTCAGCACTATTGGCTACTGTAAATGCCAATAAATATCCATGACAAGTTCCTCTCTAGCTTCCTGTGTTTACAAGAAACGCATAAATAATATGTGGAATCAAATAGCCTTCTGCTAGCCGTTTCTTTGCGACTTTAAGTTTTCAAGTTGTAGAATTAGTTGCAGGATATTGGTTGGGCCATGCAAAATAAATGGTTTGGTTCCGGTTGCCGACGGTCCCTGTCGATTTACGTGCGACCCAAATTTATTTTATGAGTTAAAAAAAAATTGAATGAGAATATATGAAAAGCAAGTATTTCACAATATTTGCACAGCTCTCTGATGTCAGGATATTTAGTGAGTAGTATTTAGGGGTGGCATTTTTAATACTACTACCTTTGTACATTGTACTTTTGTAGTAAATTGAATAGCAAAGTGTCTTTCAAATACCACCTGAGAATGCACTACTTAAATATGTGAGCAAAATAGTCTGATGTTTATAATGATGTCTAAAATATCAGGGTTTCCCATTAATTACCTAGACTGTGGCGGCCCGCTAATTAGTTGTACAGTTGTATAATGAACCAAAATAAATTAAGTAATTTGAAATAATTTTTTTTTTATTTTTTTTTATTTTTTCATTTTTTTTAAATACAAAAGTTTGCCAATAGGGATGTATCAGTAGTATTGGCAGTGGTAGTAGTCGTAATAGTAATCCACTATATTTTTTTATTTTCTAAAAAATAAACCAGTTCAACACAGGTAACCACTTTTGCTTAATTTCTTTGATGGCTCAAATGTCTGCTCTAGTCCAGTGGTTCCCAAACCTTTCCTCGAGACACCCCAGCCGTGAACTTCCATGTATTTGTTAAATTCCACCACCAGCACACCTGATTCAACTAATAAAGGGCTAGTTAAGTTGAATCAGGTGTGCTGGTGTTGGAATTTAACAAATACATTTAACGGCTGGGGTGCTTCAAGGAGATGATTGGGAAGCACTAGTCTAGTCGATTTTGTGTTTTGAGCACAAAGTTCATCATAGAATCTAGCCTCTTTATTTTGCTCTCAAAGTGCACCAGATTGATGCATTTAATGTACAAAAAAAAATCCGGGAGGGGCTTGCCTTTTATTTGTTTTAAGTGAAGTTTGGTGAAAAAGCAAGTTATTGCACTATTAACATTCATCTTTGTTTGATCAAGAGTAACCTTATATATATATATATATATATATATATATATATATATATATATATATATATATAGTATTATTATTTGAAGATGAAGATTGGTGAAAGTAGTTAGGTTTGCACTTTAATCCCATAGGGACATTCATCTTAGTTTGATCATTTTTTTTGTGTCAAATAAAAACAAAGGTTATTTGAATGATTTCCTTGGCGTTTCTAGTTTTCAAGAGAAAAAAATCGATTAAAATCGTAAATCGATTTTTTTTAAAAATAATCAGGGATTTTATTTGTATGCCATATCGCCCAGCCCTAGATCACGTACAGGAGAAAGGGAATTGTCATTCTTATTTTGTCCCTAGACTCTTGTGTGTGAAGAAAGACTGCTGGTATTGGGTGGCTGAGCTGTTGAGGAATTCATCCACGTATCCACCCATGTCCCGGTGTGTGTACTACATCACTCCCCACTAGCATTCTGCACAGCACAGGCACACTCACAATGACAAGTGCTGGGGGCAGAGCCCATTTGAGGACATGTGAGGCTTTGTGCCAGACTGACAGCGATGCCATGTCAGATTAGGGGGACATGGACCGCTGCCTCACACTGGGCCTCATGAGACAATGGTGGAGGGCTGTATGAGAGAGGCTTTTAGCCGTGGCTGGGGTGGGAGCAGAGCCATGGCTGGGATGGGAGCAGAGCCGTGGCTGGGGTGGAGCAGAGCTGTAGCTGGGATGGGAGCAGAGCTGTGGCTGGGATGGGAGCAGAGCCGTGGCTGGGATGGGAGCAGAGCCGTGGCTGGGATGGGAGCAGAGCCGTGGCTGGGGTGGAGCAGAGCCGTGGCTGGGGTGGAGCAGAGTCGTGGCTGGGATGGGAGCAGAGCCGTGGCTGGGATGGGCGCAGAGCCGTGGCTGGGGTGGGAGCAGAGCTGTGGCTGGGATGGGAGCAGAGCCGTGGCTGGGATGGGAGCAGAGCTGTGGCTGGGATGGGCGCAGAGCTGTGGCTGGGATGGGAGCAGAGCCGTGGCTGGGATGGGAGCAGAGCCGTGGCTGGGATGGGAGCAGAGCCGTGGCTGGGATGGGCGCAGAGCTGTGGCTGGGATGGGAGCAGAGCCGTGGCTGGGATGGGAGCAGAGCCGTGGCTGGGATGGGAGCAGAGCCGTGGCTGGGATGGGCGCAGAGGTGTGGCTTGGGTGATGTGGACATAGAGCTGTGGCCGGGGTGACAGCAGGGCCGTGGTCGGGGTGACAGCAGGGCCGTGGCCGGGGTGGCAGCAGGGCCGTGGTCGGCGTGGCAGCAGGGCCGTGGTCGGGGTGACAGCAGGGCCGTGGCCGGGGTGGCAGCAGGGCCGTGGTCGGCGTGGCAGCAGGGCCGTGGTCGGGGTGGCAGCAGGGCCGTGGTCGGCGTGGCAGCAGGGCCGTGGTCGGGGTGGCAGCAGGGCCGTGGTTGGCGTGGCAGCAGGGCCGTGGCTGGGGTGACAGCAGGGCCGTGGTCGGGGTGGCAGCAGGGCCGTGGTCGGGGTGGCAGCAGGGCCGTGGTTGGCGTGGCAGCAGGGCCGTGGCTGGGGTGACAGCAGGGCCGTGGTCTGGGTGGCAGCAGGGCCGTGGTCGGGGTGACAGCAGGGCCGTGGTCTGGGTGGCAGCAGGGCCGTGGTCGGGGTGACAGCAGGGCCGTGGCCGGGGTGGCAGCAGGGCCGTGGTCGGGGTGGCAGCAGGGCCGTGGTCGGGGTGGCAGCAGGGCTGGGTCGGGAGCAGGAGAGCAAGAAACTGTCCCACCACCACTAGTTATTAATAAGGCCAAGATGTTTGACCTACATCAATGTGACAAGGCGTTTATCCAACGGTTTAACAGGACCCCAAGACTAGCATTTGAGGCAAATATGATCTATAGCCTATAATTTATAGACAAGATTCCATATTCCCTGTGACGTTATTCCTATCCATCACATTCAGCGGAGCGGTTAGCCTAGTTATCAGAGGACATTGGGTTAATGTGACATATTAAAGGGGAAGTCCACTGCAATGCCACGTTACACTGGTTTAGCCGGCTGAGTCATTCTCTCCATGTGGCCAAAGGGAGCACTGCTTAGGGTTGGGTACCCAGTGTTTCCCTTATATGCATTCAGCAGCGCCGCTGAATTAGGACCGCCGCTGCTATGAACTAGAGTAGACTATTAAAAAATAAATTATTTTATAATTTTTTTTTAAATTTAATTTGGGCTGTGGGGGGTGTAAAAGACTGACCTGAGAAAAAGGCTGCAGGGAGACTATCTGGCCACTTGTATGCGTCTCAGCATCAATGGGCCCCTACCAGTGAATTCCCCACCAACGAGCCCTGGAGCTTTTCTTTCAAAAGCCCAGGAAAATGAAATGCTCTAAGGCAGAATTTAGCCTATGCCACTGAGACTTCTTAGGTGTAACGTACTAACGTGCTGTTGTAGTGTTATGATTTGTGTATGTTAGACAGTTAGTATTTAGGGATGCACCGATATGAAAATTTGCCACTGATACCGATTGTTCAACTAACACAATCGGCCGATACCGATACCAATATTTGTGGCAATTTTTTTATATATATATTTTTTTTTTATATTTTCTTTTTTTGTAAAAATTTTTTTTGGTAATATATATATATTTTTTTATGAAACTACTGTATATTTGTCTTACAAATTGTGCTCACCGATATGAACATAGGGCTCTTTACTTACTTAAAAAAAGGAAGGAAACATCAAGAAATAGCACTATCTCTCTCCCAGTATCTTCTGCAGGGCTGCAGCTAGATACTAGTTCTCCCAGCATGGTCTACCTGCTGGGCTGCAGCTAGATACTATTGTCTCAACCAATGAAATTTTGTTTGACAGTCGATTCTGCCAATTACGTCACACACCGCTTGCACCCGCTGTTACCACCAATCGGCAAGCGCGTATACATTTTTTACTTCTGCTTTTGTCCGCCATTGATTTTGACGAGAGGTTTTCTAGAACAACAACATGGCGCGGCCGACGTTTAGCTTTTAGCTCCGCAGGATGACTTAAATGAGGCATAATGATTTTACTGCAACTAATGTTATAATAAAACAAAGCCTTTCTATACATGTGTCTGATTGAAAACGTTATTAACAGATTGCAGAATGGGTAAACTCAGGGCTCTGTGAGCAACAGAAGGAACTGAGCTAGTATGAACGCTTGCTACGTTCGGGTAAATAATATGCTGATGTTATTGAACGTGTAACACTATATAACATTAATGCCACAAAACGAATGCCTTGTTAATCATAAGTAGTAACTTTGATGCAGTAGCTTGTGTGTGTGTGTGTGGGGGGGACTGGGGACGGCGTTGTGCAGGTCGCGAGTGAACTTTTTTTTGTCTTGACGCTACACAAATTGATGGATATTTATCGGCTACTGCCATCGGCACGTTCGAGCTTATCGGCCGATAGGCCGATTGCAGTCAACAAGGCACTTATCGGCCGATACCGATACCCGACCCAGGGTTCGAAATTAACGGGGGCTTGGGGCATAATGCCCTTGAAAATGGATAAAATGCCCTCGAAAATCAGTTAAGGGGGGCACTTAATGCCCCCGACAGTTTACTAATTATATATATATATTTATCCGGTAATGGAGCGTCTGTGTATCGTATACGGTTCAGATGACGCGCAAATAAAAAAAATCATTTGGCGGAGCCGGTGTTCTGCACTGGCTGCAGCAGCAGCCAGGTGCTAGTCAGTTTGTGTAAAAATGGCACGCACAATATAAATCAATCTTCATTACGACTTTAAAAACATAGCCATTAACATTACATAGGCCTACACACATCTTGCCATAGCGTTAGCAGTTTGTACAATGTTTGTAGCTGTTAGCTAGCTAGCCCTTCACAACAACAGCTAACACCGTAGCTACTAGCTACTGTAGCAGAGGAGGAAATGGGAGTCTGAGAGGCGGGGTGTTTAAAGACAATGATAGGCGTTTATTCAACATCCAAGAAGGCTAACATACAACTGTGTTTTACTAACTCCAACCGGGACTATTGCCGCTTTCGCGCTGCTTGTTGACGTTATGAACTGCTCCTAACGTGACCGGAGCTGAAGGTGGCGGTGCCACACGCTAAAATGTCCGTGGGGACCCGGCGCCAATCCATAGATAGTTCCAACTCACCGAATTACGTAATCCACCACAGTTGCACTCAATATTTAAATAATGTTAGTCTAAATATATGTAGACAGAAACATAATAATTTCAAGCAGAAAACGAATATTTCCATTAAGAACTGACAAGCAGGGAATTTAAACATGGTTGACATTGTTTTTGTGTGTTTATATTCATTAAAGAAAGGAAAGTCTAGTGCTGGCTGAGCATATTGTTTGTTTGCACTAAATTAATACTTTGACAAATGTAGCCTATATTTTTCAGTCAGTTCGGTCTTTGTGTGCCAAACATTATTTAAGGCTGTAAACACTGTAATCCTTTTATTTTATTTTTAATAAATGAGAAACATGTTTAGATTTGAGTGTTATAGAAAAAGAAAGCAATACGCTTGGACCAGCACTCACAGATTTTGGTATATTTAATGGCAGCCTGAAACAAACATGTTTCGGAACGATTATGTTCCGAAACATGTTTGTTTCAGGCTGCCATTAAATATACCAAAATCTGTGAGTGCTGGTCCAAGCGTATTGCTTTCTTTTTCTATTATACTCGACGGGATTTCAGCACCCAGTGTTATAATTTGTGAGCGCAGTCTATCTTGACTTTTAGATTTGAGTGTTAAATTTTTTTTAATAAAAATTAACGTATATCGAACTGAAAACCGTGACCCAAAATTCGTGATATGAACCAAACCGTCCATTTTGTGAACCGTCCCACCCCTACCGTTTATCATAAAAATTCAGTGCCCCCGAAATACAAAAAAAAGCCCCCGAAAATCAATTAAGGGGGGCAAAAAAAGCCCTGAAAAAAAATGTTAATTTCTAACCCTGACCCGACCGATACATCGGTGCACCCCTTTATATTATCTATTCAATCATCTATATCTATGTTTAGGGATGGGTACAGAATTCGGTACTTTTGAGGCACCGAACCGAAACACGTCGGTACTACCGAGTATCGAATCAAGTGGGAAACCGAAAAGAAAAATAAAAAAAAAAATCTTTTATTATTATTTTTTTTTAACTTTTTTCTTTTCATGTCAACGTTCACACGCACAATATGCTTACCTAGGATTTGACTTGATTCAACAACAAAGCAGTCGGAGCAATGACAAGCCGAAAACTGTCGAAATTGTAGTTATTTGAAGTTTGGATTTTTTTTTTTACGACTGAGGTAGGTAAATTAAATTTCTTGAGACTAAAGTACCGAAAAAGGGTACCGTTGGGTACCGGTATCGATTCACAGGTACCGGTACCGGTTCAAATGTGAAAGGTACCCATCCCTATCTATGTTCAATACAAATAGTGTACAAGTGTTGAGGCATGTCATTAATCTTGACATTTACTTTGATTACAACTACACTGCAAAAAGAAATGTATCTTATCAAGTGAACATATCTTGTAGAATTATCTTGAATTATCTTATCCCACTGGCAGATAATTTAGCTTTTTTTCTGATTTTGGTCAATTTAATCTTAAGATTAACATTTTCTTAAAACAAGATTAAATTGACCAAAATCAAGAAAGAAATAAGCAAAAGTGGAATAAGATAATTCTACTCAATATTGGACTTATTGTACCAAATACAAGATATTTTCACTTGATAAGATATCTTTTTTTGCAGTGTACAAATAAATATGCAGCAAACTGGGCCTCCAGAGCACTTCTAGTGTCAGCGGTAGGGCTAACTCCTATTAGTCGATTAGTCGGTCGAAAGGAGCCGTAATCAGGGAACAAAATAAGTACCAGCCAACCGCCAATGGCTGGTAAAAAATCTGCCTGGCTGGTAGTTTTTAAAATCTACCAGCCAAATGGCTGGTAAGTCAAAAAGTTAAGTTTGTTCCCTGAGAGCAGAGCTACACAGCAGTGCGCCTATTTTGCGAGCCGAAATAAGTCTGTGGTTTTTTCTTCTTCTCACAACGGGTCAAATGCATCTAACGTGCATTGCATCGTCGCCATTCCTTTATGCCCACATCGCCCGAAATGAACGTTATGTTAGCGTAAGCTAACAAGCTAATCCTGATCAGCGGCAGAGCCATAGAGAACAGCAGACAGTGTGGACTGGGGAAAGGGAAAGGGTTGGGGGGGGTACTCTCCCTTTCTCTGTGTGTGTGCGTGCATTTGGAAAGACGATGAAGTCACTAGTCAGGACTCAGGAGAGGAGTATATTGTAGTAAACTGAGGATTACTGAGGATGCACAGATAATGTTGATATTCAAATATAAAAAGGTTTCGAGAGGAGTGGAAGTTTGAAGACAGACTAGACTACAATATGATGCGGGGGTGGTGAGTTGAAACAGTGTGTGTGTCCCCGACCCCACTTCTATGTTTCAATAAATTATTTGCATTTAAAACTATTAACGCTGACTCATTCCTTAAAGGGGAACTCCACTTTTTTTGGAAATTAGCTTATTTAACATCTTCCCTGGAGTTAGACAAGAAGATGCATACCTTTTTTGTCTCTGTGCGTGCATTTTAGCTTTGGGAATAGACGCTCCGTTAGCATAGCTTAGCTTCATCACTGGAAGTGAGGCAAGACAGTAGCCTTACAGTGCCTTACAGTGTATTGCAAGGTCTGACATTGACCAAACTTGATATGCATGACCTTGGTGGGCTCTAGGTCAACTCCTGAAAAGGGGGTCAATGTCAGACTTTGCAATCAAAAGTTAGGGGGCTAATAACCCTTGCCATAATTTCAGTGCGCCCCCTAACTTTTGATTGCAAGGTCTGACATTGACCCCCTTTTCAGGAGTTGACCTAGAGCCCACCAAGGTCATGCATATCAAGTTTGGTCAATGTCAGACCTTGCAATACACTGTAAGGCACTGTAAGGCTACTGTCCTGCCTCACATCCATTTTTTTTTTTTTTTTTTTACTAATAGTCGACTAACGGCACATTTTGGCCAATCATAGTCGGCTATCCAAATCCTTAGTCGGGGACAGCCCTAGTCAGCGGACACACCAAAAACATCCTAGCAAATTCACATGACTCCATGAACATGAATAACCTCTCTCAAACAATTCTAAGGTAGTTTTAAGTTATTTCTCCGGCAGCGTGCGTTAATATGGATTCCGACGGCACGTGCGCACGCACAAATATGTATTCCGGCAGCGTGCAGGTTTTTTTTTTTCAGGGGAAACACTGAGTACCTGATAAACATGATCGTCTCTTGTGGTAAAATATTCCTTTATTGATCCCCTTGGGGAAGTTTGGGTGTTATAGAAGCATGGGGGAGGGGGGAGGGGAGGTGCAGGTATGGGCAATAGTAGAAAGGCATAAATATAGGCAATGAAATTAGATCAGAGTATAAGAATGAGAAAAATAAACAGTGTAATATATTAAACGTTACAATAAATATATAATAATTTTAATCTGAATATATACTATGAGTACGAGTAAAAGTAAACAGTAAACACAAGGTGCAGTATACACAAGATGCCCTAAACTGGCATGATATACATCATACGTTGTAGTCCATGCAGGTTTTGGTGGTTAAGAGTCAGACATGCCTAACAGATCTCGACCAGCTTCACGCTCTCTCTCGCCGCCAGGTAACGGAGTAACCAGAAGTAAATGTTCACCACCTCCACTCCGAGTGTGCATCTGGTGGTCAACCTTCCACTTCAACGTCTGATGCCCCCGCCCCCTTTTCGCCATGTAGTCCCTTGTAAAGCAGGACGCTGGAGCATGCTCAGTAGCTTAGGAGTATTCCTCAGGCCTGGCGTTATGTACAGAGTGTGAGCTCATTTGACTCTGTAGTAAATCAACACCTCTACCAAACACAAGAGAGGGATTCCCCTTTAACACTAATGAATAGTTAATCACAGTGTAACCACAAAGCACTCCAGAATACATGAGTACATCAGAGGGACTGAGGACATCTCAAGATTTGAGTGATGCACTTAACAGGAACAGGCATGACGTGACTCTCTTAACCCACATTCCCGTTCTGGTTAATCAGATAAGTTGCAGAGTGTTCTGGGAGAGGCCTCGCGACCTTTGAGCAACTGTATTCATTGCGTAATGTTTGCTCAGGACAGCACTCGGATGTATCACCATGTTGGACATTCCTGTACATCCATGTGAACGAGGAGAGGTTTTCACACGGGACTCGCTTTGAGCGGTGAATGAAGACATCCGGGAATAATAGGAAGACTAACTTTGAACAATAAACGTCTAGGGTTTATTTTAGGTATGTTTTTTAGTAGTAGTAGTAGTAGTAGTAGTAGTAGTAGTAGTAGTAGTAGTAGCAGCAGTGTAGTAGTAGTATTAGTAGTAGTAGTAGTAGTAGTAGTAGTAGTAGTAGTAGTAGTAGTAGTAGTATAGTAGTAGTAGTAGTAGTAGTAGCAGCAGTATAATTCAGTCATCACACAATATGCACAATAATTCCAGACGGTCAGCGGTCTTTGATTCTGGCAGTGACTGAAAGGGTACAGGCTGAAGCATAATGCGTATATATGTCTGTCCTATATTCTTATCAAATGAAGCCTCCAAAAAAATACAAATAATTATTCACATTTTGTAACCCTCGAAAATAACTATACAGCTATATAATATATATATATATATATATTTTTTTTACATAAGCAATCGACTTATTCTTCAATGTATATCATCAGCATTGTTCCACAAGTTAACCCCAACAATATAAATCTCTCTCCTTTTAATCCCTTTCTTAGCTATTTGAACAGTACATTTACAAATTTACAGTACATTTTTTTACATGGTTTTGAGTGAACAATACAACGAGTTTACAAATGATAAGACTAGTGGTTGATGGTCAAGAGAGCAGGTGACCGGTCAATGACTACAGACCGGTGGCATTCACCTCTGTGGCCATGAAATGTTTCGAGAGGCTGGTCAAGGATCACATTTGTGTCTCCCTCCCCAGTGATATGGACCCTATGCAATTTGCATACAGGCCAAACAGGTCCACTGATGATGCGGTCTAGTCCCATGTACTACACAGCACCCTCTCTCACCTAGACCGCCAGAAGGGGGGCTATGTGAGACTGTTGTTCATTGACTACAGCTCAGCGTTCAACACCATAGTCCCCACCAGACTGGTGGACAAGCTGATCGAGCTGGGTCTGAGCTCCGCTCTGAGCGCCTGGGTACTGGACTTTCTGAGTGAAAGGCCCCAGGCGGTCAGGGTGGGGGGTCAGACCTCCAACACCATCACCCTGAGCATCGGGTCCCCCCAGGGCTGTGTTCTGAGCCCCCTGCTGTACTCACTATACACACATGACTGTGTGGCCAGGTTCAGCTCCAACTCCATAGTGAAGTTTGCGGACGACACAGTGGTGGTGGGGCTGATCTCGGACAACGACGAGAAGGCCTACCGGGAGGAGGTTGAGGTACTGGAACGCTGGTGCCAGGACAACAGCCTGCTCCTGAACATTGGTAAAACCAAGGAGCTGATCGTGGATTTTAGGAGAAGACAGCAGGGGGGACACACACCACTGAGGATAAACGGGGCTACCGTGGACAGGGTGAGCAGCTTCAAGTACCTGGGGGTCCACATCTGACATGGACAACACACATAGACTCAGTCGTAAAAAAGGCGAAGCAGCGCCTCTACCACCTGAGATCGTTAAGGAAGTTCAGAGTATCTGGGAAGATACTCCAGTCCTTCTACTCGGGAGCTGTAGAGAGCATCTTGACTGGAAACATCACTGCCTGGTATGGAAACAGCACGGCACAGGACAAGAAGGCCTACAGAGAGTGGTGCGCTCAGTCGAGCGTACCACGGGTATTGCACTACCACCCCTGCAGGTTCTATACAACAAGAGGTGCAAATCCAGAGCCTGCAGAATAATGAAAGACCCTCACCACCCCAACAACAGCCTGTTCAAACTGCTGCGGTCAGGCAAACGCTTGCGAACACCAGCAACTAGGACAGAGACACTTCGGCTCAGCTTCTTCCCCCAGGCCATCAGAGCCTTGAACACTGAACTCTCCACACACAAGCACACATGAGCACACACACACAACACACACACTGTACACGCTCACACACTAGCAGCCACACACACTCATGCTGCACAGTGCACATGCTCACACTTATGGTCACTTTACAAAAGGAAAGGTCACTTTAAGAATAGTATAGTATAACTTGAGATTGTATAATATAGCATTGTATAGCAGTGTACGTGACCCAGTGCCTCATCCATAGCTAACAGTGTACTGCACTACCACAGGACCTAGCATGTCCTACCATGCTCTGTAAATAACTCATGTACATATACCGATATGCCCTACTTTGATTACTTGTATTATTGCACAATGTCGTTCTATTGGATTCTTATTATACTATTATATATTATTATTGTATTATGCACAATCGTTGCGGGCAAGACCCCCCGCATTTCATTGTATACTTGTATGCCGTGACAAATAAAACTCTTGACTTGACTTGAGGTACAGTGTGTGTGTCAGAAGCGACGTCATTCTACACATTATAACATAATATATATGTAACGCTAGCCAGTAGCCACTGCCAGTAGCGGTTTTAGATCAGATTGCTATCATTTAGGATGGGAGTAATGTGTTGACATTTAAGAAAAGACGGTGGTGACTTGAGGACATTAGGCAAACGTTTACAGTGGGGTGCAGGAGAGTTATAGACGACTCGAAATTAACTTCTTCACTAGCTTCTCAAAATTGTCCCGAAGCATGTTTGTTGACAGACTCGGTTACAAGGCAAATAGCCAATCTAAGTGATCAAATACATTTTATTTACTTTGTTCAACTACCGTTAGAGGTGACAACAATGTGATAAGAGCAGAGATTCTGTCCCATGAATCCACTACTATCTCTCATTGATGTGTATTGAGGCTCATACATACACACAGAGGGAGAGAGACAAGCAAGCATACAGGTGCAGAATTTATGCAACCAACTGTAACTAACGTTGGGTATCTTATCTACTACCAAATCAATCTCTTACTGTAGCAGATTGTTGACTTGCAGTGAGAGGAGAGGCTTGTTGCTCTACTACTGCTGGCAAACTTTGCACTGGCTGATCGTGTAGCTAAATGAGCGCCAGTGATGAAGAAAATATGTTGTAATTGTAAATGTAAAGTACTCAACGACGGCAGATCACAGGCTCAACAACAATACAAGGCTTCACAGTTACATTTGTTTACTGTCCCTCAACCATCCAAAATGACAGATCTGATAAATGTTTAACAACACCGGCTTGTTTGGAGTAACGAGTGGGGGCTGGAACACCCATACACTAGCTTTTCGAGCCCTGTAAGCCAACATAGCAGTAGTTTAGCAGCTTTAGCTGGTTGAAGGAACTAACGTCATTCACATTTTCTCACTAAAAGACCTGAATCAATCAATCTAATTATACAGGCAGTAAACATTGTATACGTTACAAAAGAGTGGCCAGTTCAATATACTGAGCTTTGAAAGCTAAGAATTTAAGTCAGGTAACGTTAACTGATCCAGCAGGCAACATTGGCAACCTAAGTTCCCCCACAGAGTGACGACATGGACACAAGGGGAACGCTAACATACACAGCAGCTACACTGACCAGGCTGATACAGATGTGTCTGCACTCTGCAGTAGAGCTGGCACAGAACGTTCGGATGGCTCAGAATCCGTTGGTTATATTGACATTCAAAGCTTTAAAAAATTCAGGATTCAAATTATTCGTTTTTTTTATTATTATTATTATTATTATTATTATTATTATTATTATTATTATTATTACTGTGTGTATATAATTTAGCTAAATGATTGTCCAGTTTATTTATTATAAGCCACCGTACCCATGTGTGTTCGCTCTGACTGTGAGGCGTGTGCGTTTACCTTGCGATGCACGTCCACGGCTGGATGCGCAAGATATGCGTGTGTGTGATGAGCCAGGTTTCTATGGAGTAACGTTAACCACTAATGTTGGAATCCGATAATCAGATCAAAACAATGGTTCTGAATTGTGCCAACAACACGTTACTTACTTCGCGCTTTACTTCATAGACTTGCTAAGCTCCATGCCACCAGGGACAACCCCTCCCACCCACTATACACAGACTTGGCTGACAGAAGGAGCACGTTCAGTGCTAGACTAAGACTCCCAAGATGTAGCACTGAACGGCACAGGAAGTCCTTCATTCCAACAGCCATCAGACTTTATAATGCATCACTGTGCCTCACTGAGCACAGGGTGACAGTACTATCTTCCTGGACTTTTAGTTTTACTTTTAGACCGACAAGTCTAAACATTTTATACACTGTATATTCTGGATATTTTTACTGTATCGTTTATATTAGAATGTAACATAGGACATTTGATATTAGTATAGCTTATATTAGAATCATAGAATGTAACATAGGAAATGTATATCCCGGACCATATTTTATTCTTAGGCTTATTTTTATTCGTGACCTTTATTTTTTGTCTACCTAAATGTTTACTGTTTACTGCGAGTTATTTGTAGTGTCAAATTTCTCTTGGGATGAATAAAGTATTTATATTCTATTGATACGGACGGACAAGCAAGTTGTGGCTAGCTTGTGCTACATGGTCATGACTCATGGACCCAAACACTCTAGACAACCTGGCTGAGCGGAGGAAATGTAGCGTTAATGATGTATTTATAGGGAAGGATACGCTGAAGTTGTGGCTAGCTGTTAGAGTGAGATTGAATGTCTTTGCATCGGCCAGGTAAGAGTTGTATAATAAGCTAATATATAATGACCCTCACTTACCAAGAAGCTGACAGAATAACTGTAACGCTAGGTGACCATTGTTTAGGGATAGGTACCGAATCCGGTACTTTTAAGAGTATCGATCGACCGTATCACGTCGGTACTACCGAGTACACTACCGATTCACGTGAAATCCACTGGTGCCACATTTCGGTAATGAAAAAAATAAAACGGTTCAAATGTGAACGGTACCCAACCCTACGATTGTTGGAATAACGTTACACACTCTCCCATTAACACGGTAAATTTGCATACTTCCCAGGTTATGAACGAAAAAAATTGCACTGTTGAGCTCCTATGGTACTTGTAAAATGATGCAATAGCTTTATATCCGCTTATATATCATACATTTCACAGTTAAGACTGAGTTTAACGCAGAAGCGGGGAGCGGAGCTGCTATTGTGATTACATTACGACAGAACGTTCGACCCCGACGGTATTCCTGATTTCTGAACATGTTTGTGAGAGCGAACGCTCTGAGCTTCTGCAACGGCTGTCCGAACCCTAAAAGATGGCATTCGGGCCAGTGGGCTAGTCTGCAGACATTTTTGTTCATCTGCCTCGCGGGCTCAAGGCATGATCATGATGTAAATGTAAAATACCGGCCCGGTTAACCGGCCACCGCTACCAGAGACTACAGATTATATGTATCCAGGAAAATCCTCTGTGTCGGAAAGGAGAGATGAGATGGCAGCGGGGGCCACACTGCTCAAGCAACCCAGTAATCACCACGCCACACTCTGTGGTGCAGTGCACTCTCATCACCGGGGCATCCTGCCATCTCTGCCAATGACAGCAAAGAGGTCGGGGGGGACGGGGGGAGACTTCCTTCCGAATCCATTCATGCCACTGAGGCCACCTGCTGTGCCCGTCAATGGCCAGAGAGAGAGAGCGAGAGAGAGCACGAATGGGGAAGAGAGAGAGCAGAAAAAGAGGACCTCTTGTTCTCACGTCCCAGTAAGGACAGAGAGAAGGGTAACAGAGTTTAACTAATCACACAGTAAACTCCGAGTGCGGACGTCTTACCCCCCCCCCCCCCTCACGTGTACTTTTGCCGGCCGGTGTTTGTGCGGCCCCGTCGTCGTGGTGACGGGATGCGGGCATCACTCCTGCGCCGCCGCTACCCTAGGAGCTATTTCAGTCTGCCTCCTAGTCTTTAATCAACATGGAGTCTTAAAGTAACTTTATTACCTTGCGTGCCGCCGCCTGGTGTGGCGAGGGGGGCCACGTGCGCCCGGCTCCTACCGGGACTCTCGCCGCCACCGCCGACTCAAGTCCCATTTCTACAGCCAGCACCACCTGTCACTGTGCCCCTCTCCTCTGCCAACAGGCCGAGCAGCCAGTCCAGCTGTGTGTGTGTGGTGTGTGTCCTTGTATGTATGTGCGCATGGTGTATTAAGTGCGTGTATGTATAGTGTGTGTTTGTGCATGTATGTGTGTGTACTCCTCCTACCCAACCCCCCCCCCCCCCCCCAACCTCCTCCAATGTACAGTTTTTACGTCATATACTCTCTTTTCTGGACTCTTTTTGTATCACAAACAGTACTGTATAAATCTGGTATGTCATAAATGTATAGATGTAGCAGTACTGTCTATCTGTATGTCATATGTCCTGATGAATTGAAAATGGGGGACCCTGATGTAAAGAAGACGAACGTATTTCTCTGGTCTGCATCCCCTTAACAATTGTGTGTATTGAGCTGTACTGTACTCATTCTGCAATCTGTTAATAAAGTTTTCAATCAATCAATGTATGTGTATGTGTGCTTGTGTGTGTGTTAAGGGGGCAGGAGACTATGACTGTCCAGCAGACTGAGGCTCTGTCCTCACTGGGATTACCATGTGGGGGGATTATTACTGTGCTACTGCAGCCACTACACACACAAGCACACAACAACAGACAAGCAAACAAACAACCCCTCCGCGTCACGAGCAGCATTAATGTAGTTAGTGTTGAAAGCTTGTTGGCGTTTATCCATTCTATTAAGTACAGTACGAGTTTAGTGTAAGAGGCCTATCAAAAGTTGGGTAACCGTGTGTCTCATCAGTAGATTGTGTGTACGTGTGTGCTTGTGTGTGTGTGTGCGTGTGAATGAGATAGAGCTTGACTCCTCAGTGTGTGACGATATAGGAAACCCAATCACAGTTAGCGTGAAAGGGACACCACTAGTGATCAATAATGCCGGATAAATACCTGATATTGCTCCTCCTTAATAGCATGTATCACAACCCAGGCAAACGTCCTTCAAAGAAACTACGACTCGACACACAACGTCACACGATTTGGAAACTCCTTTGATTTTATTAAAGTCCCAACTTCTCCAGTTCATTCCTCGAAGTGGGGAAAGAAAGGCCTATTGAGGCTAAAGAAGCACACTTGACTTCCGAAACAAAACAAAAACAAAGCACGAGGAATCTTTTCGGAAACACGTCTTATCTTACCTTTATAGCGACCTTTCCTGTGTTTCTTTGAGCACGGCTACATGCGTCTTCTTCTGTTCGCGTTTGATGTTACAAATCCCAGTGGAAACACCCCGACTTGAAGCGACTCGTTATGATGTGTGGAATCTCTCAACCGTCGGTCTTCTGTCCCATTCCGAACCCTCACCACCTCGGTGCTTCTGTTCTGGAAAATCCGTTAAAAAAATTATAAAAAAAAAATACCCCCTCGATAAGCGAATACAACTCCGACCGACAACGTTTTTTTGTGTGTGATTAAAGTTGTTTCGAAAAAACGGTTTAAATCAAAGAAATCAGAGGTCACCGCTTGGGACCCGGCGAGGCTCCGAGAGAGAGGAGGAGGAGGAACATAAACAATAGACACTAGAGGGGCGAGGAGAGGAACCATCCTCCTGTAGTGAATGGCTGTCCCCCCTGTGTGTCCGACCCACCGCAACACTTCCGGTATTTTGAGCTCGTGGAGAGCGTGATGTCGGCCATATTGGGCTCTAGCGCCGACTGCACTTCCGCGTTACATGGAGCTCGTGAGGGGGAGGAGGAAGGGGGGGAGGGAGCGCGTGAATGAATGTTGATTAGACCATTGACGTACGTGGTTGTAGTAGCCGTAGCTACAACCACTTACGTCAAGACTCTAATCAACATTCCTTCGTTTTACCCCCCCCCCCCCCCCCCGCGCGTCCCTTCCCCCCTCCCCCTCACGAGCTCTAAGTAACGCGGAAGTGCAGTGGGCTGCTAGAGCCCAATATGGCCGACATCACAGGCTCTGGATGGATGGGACAGAGGTTTCGGCGCCTGACCCTGTTGCTGTGGATAACAGTTACCCAAAAAAAAATCCAACCCCTAGTTTACAGAAGGTCGGAAATACTTTATAGACGCAAATGTCATCGTTGTGTCTAGTCTCCATGAGGCCTTATATTGACCGCTTTCCAATTTGGTGTGCAAAAAAGAAATGTGCAAGCGTTTGGCGCCCCCTAGGTGCAGTGTGGTGTTTTGCGTCAACGTCACTGTTCACCACAAACTTGTGATTGATTTGATTGATTGGAAATTGTATTAACAGATTGCAGAATGGGTACAATACAGTACAGCTCAATACACACAATTGTTAAGGGGATGCAGACCAGAGAAAGACTTTTGTCTTGTTTACACCAGGGCAGACCGCGCCATGGGCGGGCATTAGGGGGCCGGGCCCGCCCACTGAGTCAGCTGTGCCTGTGCACCCTGGTAATTTTTTTTTTTTTTTTTTCTCAATCAAAGTCGACTATCCAATTCCTTAGTCGGGGACAGCCCTAGTGGGCACTGATGTCAACAACAACACTACTGAAACTAGCACAGCACTCTGTGAGAATTTGTTTTCTACCCTCAAGAACGTCTTTACAGAACATCGCCTTAGTATGCTTCATCGACGCAAGCCCAATTTAATTCAGTTGGCATTTGAGAAGGACTTAACAAAAAAGTTCAGGAATGAGTGGAGGGACAGTGTTTTAAGAAGATTTCACTCTGTCCCCAAACGCTGCTTGCCGCTCTACTAATGATGGTGAGTAGCCTGTGGAGAAATTTTGTTTGCTTTTTTATGCACCTTATTTTTGTCAGTTCAGTTCAGTTTGTCAGTGAATTCAGAAGTGTTGAATAAATGGAGACTTTTCAAAGATATAGAATAGAATATAAATGTATTATCCTGAGGGAAATTTGACACTGCAAATCACTCAACATTAAACATTTAGACAGAACAAGTCACGAATAAGAATAACAAAACAAATGGCCTAAGAATAGAATAAAATGAAATAGAATAAAAGATACAGTAAATAAATACAGTAAAAATATACTGAAGTCTACAGTAGGTGTAATATTGCACAGTGCTGTTTCAAAAGTAAGAGTCCAGGAAGATGGTAACTGTCACTCTGTGCTCAGTGATGCAGTGAGGCACAGTGATGCATTGTATAGTCTGATGGCTGTCGGAATGAAGTGCTGCATTTAGGTAGTGTGAGCCTAGCACTGAACATGCTCCTCCTGTCAGTCAAGTCTGTGTATAGTGGGTGGGAGGGGTTTTCCCTGATGCTGGAGCTTAGCAAGGTTCCTCCTCTCCGCCACCCTCGCTAGGGAGTCCAGCTCCACCCCAACCACGCTACTGGCCTTCCTGACCATCTTATCGAGCCTGTTTGTGTCCACTGCTCTCAGTCCGCTGCCCCAGCAGGTCTGTTATATATATCCGTTCAGTCTGTTTTTGTATAAGTGAATGTTCTTAAGATAGAGAGAAATTAGATTTTTCAATTGCCTCTCTGCTGTTTAGTTCAGCACTGTGGGCAGCGCCAAGCAAGCCACAGTGCCGTTGTCCCAGCTGAAACGTATAAAAGGGAACCGGTGTTGAAAAACCATTGTGCTTTTTGTACTTTAGTTTTGTATATTGTATATTTTGTATAGTGTTTTGGTCTATTCTTTTGACTTGTTTTACTGTATGAAGCACAATATCAGAAGGCTTATACAGAACCAAGCATTTCACTGTAATGTACATGTACCTTATATATGACAAATAAAACAAAACTTGAAAACTTGAAACTTAAAACTAAAAGACATTAGAACAAGCCAAGTATGAATCAAATCCGTGCAGGGCTTTGGGGCGAAAAGCATAAAAAGTCAGTCATCCCGAAAACTATCCAGCAGCACAATTTGAACATACAGAGAGTTTACCTCTGGCACCTTTAAGCTGAGAGGTTTGCTGACACCTACTGACTGATACGCCCCAAATGCCCAAAGAGTCCTATGTAGATTAGATTCAAATGCATTGTCATTATACAGGACAAGTACAGTACAATGAAAAGAAGTGTGACATCCAACCAGAGTGCAAATGTAAATGTGCAATAGTAATATACAATATACAGGTGATTAAACTTGGCATAAAATATATAGTATAATTAGTACTACTGAGTATAGATAGTGCTAATCAGATGTATGTACAGAGTTTTAGTATTAATAAAGTAAAGTAGGTAAGGGATATATAAAGAGATATAGATATAGTATCTAGAGATATGTAAAAAGGTATGTACAGACAGATGTGGATAGATACAGTATATACAGTAGAACAACTACACAAATATACATATAACAATACTAATAATAATAATTAATTTATTTTGTATAGCGCTTTTCAATTACCCAAAGTCCCTGACAAGTGACAAGAAACAAAGAAACATAGAACGACAGGGAAACAGGGAACAATATGAATACACAAGAACATAAATCCACGAGTAACAGACAACAAATACAGCAGTCAGTAGGGGAGACAGTCGCAAAGTGAGTAAGGGATATATATTATGGCACCCCAGTGCCCCTGGCAGAGGGAAATGGCAGACATCAGAGACCCTTCCCCCAAACCAGGCCACTGGGGAAGGTCATTGAGGGCAGGTACCTCCCTGATTACCGCTGTGGAACAGGAACAGGTGAGTTGCATCACTAATTAACTCGTAGGGTTTTAAGCAGGGGCAAACAGGAAGAACGGGGAGAGAATCCAGACGACGGTGCTGGAGAAGGAGCTCTCCACCTCCCCTGGAAGACCGTGATATACCCCCCCCCCCCTGGGTAGTTAGTAAATGCTGGGCATTGTCCTTTAATGTTTGAGTTGAAGACGGGAAACTATATTACGTGTAAAGACAGTGGAGGATTATTAAGAGGAATTCTTTGCCAAACCTGTGTGTTGGAGGACCTGGATACTTTTTTTTCTGTCTAAAGACTGTAGAACAGGGGTGCCCAACCTTTTTTGAACCAAGATCTACTTTTGAATTTGCCACCTAGCCGAGAGCTACCAGCCCATATTTGACCTACTCTCGGCTGGTATTAGTAGTAAATGTAATAGTATTAGTACTCAACGATGAAGCACAACCAGACGGAAGAGGAGAGAAGAACAAAAATAGAAAAGGAGGTCCACAGCGACTTCTATTTTCAAAACGGCACGGAGCATAAGCACCTGGCCGTGGGGACAGCGACCGCTCACGCAACATTAACGGCTAATCCTGAAAGAAAGAACAGACCCCCGACTGGCAGAATGGACCGAAAGACTTTTTTGTCCCTTATCCTGCTAGTTTCGGGAGACGTGCAGCTAAACCCCCGGACCCAGCCACGTCAGGACCCCCGTCAGGACGCGAACCCAGACGCGACGACTGGGTCTGGCACTACAGGATGCAACGATGCCTTCGGGTGCCTAATTTCCACCCGACGCCGGAGCAATCAACACACCTGGTGCCGCCGCAGAGGAATACACGGGAGGACGAGACGGGAGTGAAGGTACCGGGGATAATCAACTCGACGGTGGCGCAGGTAGCCGGCAAGCTAACACAGCAAACTACCGGAGCCAGAGGACCCTACCCTTCCCCCACCGAAAGCCACCCGGTCAGCGAGACATCGCCACAGGGAACCGGTGGGATGGAATCAACACAGCCCCCTGCCCCCTCCCCACGGAATTTCACCACCCGGGCATCGAGACGGAATCAACACAGACACTAGCAGATGAACCAGGACATGACAAAGAATCACACCCACCCCCCCCCCCTCCCACACACGGACCAAATAATAACAACACAGCCCGCCCCCCCACCCCCCCGTCGCGGGACACCCACCCTGATCAAAGGATCCCCCACCCCCCCCCGGACATCACAGAGCCCCCCCCCCCTCCCCACAGAAGATGAACCCTACCTTTTTCTCAAGGATATAGGCAACACAGCAAATAAAAACGGACTTCATATTTTCCATCTAAATGTAAACAGCCTTAGACACAAACTGGCAGAAATAAGACAACATTTCATTAGCGGTAAGGTAAACATTCTATGTTTCTCTGAAACTAAACTGGATTCATCAATAACAGACCCGGAAATAGAATTGGAGAACTATTCAATAGTCCGTAATGACAGGAACAGGCATGGAGGTGGTGTCTGTATGTACATTCATAAAGACACCAAATTCATTAACCGTACGGACCTAGATCATGAGGCTATTGAAACTGTTTTTGTAGAAATTATATTTGAAAGGGCTAAATCTGTTCTAGTCGGCACAATTTACAGACCGCCAGACCAAAATGGCTTTTATGATGTGTTGGATGTGTGCTTAGCTGGAGCTGAGGATGCAGAAAAGATTCTTATTGCCTATATGCAACTAAAGGCTTTATTAGCAATAATACAATATAATTTGCTTCAGCACGTAACAAAGCCCACCATCAAGAAATATCCAGATTGGAAAATAGACACTCATTGCTAACTGCAGAACAACAAAACAACTACGATCAAGAAAGAGAAAGGGAGCTTTGGAAAGCGAAGTCTGAACTAAATGCTCTAATGGCACAAAAAGCAGAGTTCCTAGCTCACAGAGCGAGGCAAACTGAGTATTTGAATGGAAATAATCCAAGCTTTGTGTTGACTAGGAAAATCCAATATAATGAACAGAAAGCAGACATCACATCAATCCTAAATAAAGAAGGAGCGATGGTAAACGATCCGGCCAAAATAAATCTAGAATTTAAACTTTTCTATCAACAATTGTATTCATCTGAAGCTCAATTCTCAAAAGCTGATTTAGACTCCTTTTTTGAAGACTTGGATCTACCTAAATTAACAGAGCAACAAATAACCTCAACAGATTCTCCCTTTACCCTGGAGGAACTTTACGATGCACTGAAAGAAATGAAACAGGGGAAATCACCAGGTTTCGATGGTATCCCACCGGAGCTGTACTTGACCTTTTGGAAAGAGTTGGGTCCATTACTACTCGAGATGTTCCAACAAGCCATTATGAAAGGGAGTTTTAATAGAGACATAAGTACAGCAATTATCACACTGATACAGAAAAAAGGAAAGGATGGAAACATCTGTGCTAACTATCGTCCATTGTCCCTTCTTAATGGAGACTTAAAATTATATGCCAAGGTCCTCGCACGACGTCTAGAGACGATACTGCCAATATTGGTCCACCCAGACCAAACTGGATTTGTTAAACAAAGATTTGCATCAGATAATTTAAGACGACTGTTACACATTATTGACAAAGCTCCAAAAATATCACCATGTGCAGTGTTGTCCCTTGACGCCGAAAAGGCCTTCGATAGGCTGGAATGGGAGTACTTATGGCACACCATGAAGAATATGGCATTTGGAGACACATTTATAAATATGCTCAAAATCTTATATCATAATCCAACGGCCATGGTTATCACATCCAATCAGTGTTCCACACCCTTCCCTATCAGACGTAGCGTCAGGCAGGGTTGCCCCGCCTCCGCATTATTATTTGCGTTATCTCTTGAACCCTTGGCCCAAAAAATTAGAAATTGTGCCGAAATAAAACCCATAATAGTAAATAACACCTACCATAAAATTTGTCTGTATGCAGACGATCTGTTATTATTTCTTGACAATACACCACGGTCCCTACCTGTAGTCCTAGACACTATTAAACATTTTAGTTTTATTTCAGGCTACAAGATCAACCTGAATAAATCAATTTTACTTCCCCTAAATACAGCAGCAAGTAGTCCCCAACTACATACAGAAATACCAGTGGGCTCTGGTTTCAGATATTTAGGTATAGATATATACACATCCATTGACAAAATTGTGTCAAAAAATTACAAGAGCCTTAAGAAGGTAATATCTGACGAGTTAAACCGTTGGTCACTATTATTAATCCCATTTTCAGTCAGGCTTTCAGTAGTCAAGACCCACATTCTCCCTAAGATCAATTTTCTGGTAAGCATGATTCATTTACCGCCACCTCCAGGATTTTGGGAGAAGCTACAGGGACTAGTATTCAAATTTATATGGCGTGAACAACATCCACGAATCAGCAATTCCACACTCCAAAACAGTAGGAAAGCAGGAGGGCTAGCTGTTCCTAATTTTGAACAGTACTATTTTTCTTTTATGCTCAGACCGTTGCTAAGATGGTTCAATAATGATTCTGACATACCATGGGTGAATATGGAGAGGCACATTGTATCTCCATATACATTCAAAGATATACTCTTTTCTGGTCTATCCCCAAGCTTTTGCCGTACTAAATTCGGCCCAATTATAGCACATTCAATTTACGTCTGGAAATATATTGCCGAAACGGGACAGTGGAACACAAAATGGCACATAGATACCCCTATTTTTGATAACAACTTCTTACTGTTGGGAGGGAAACCAGCTACATTTCCCAATTGGCAAAGACAAGGTATTCACAAACTATCTGACATATACAGTGAATACGGTCTCAGATCATTTCAAGAGCTCAAACAAATCTATAATGTCCCTAGTACATCCTTCTTTTTTTATTTACAGTTACGCACTGCAATGCGCACTTATGGTGTCCCATGGAATCAGCCTTTACCAGGTCACCCTTTAATGAATATAGTGAATGGCATAAATGTTAAAAATGGTTTTGTTTCTGGGTTATATAATAAAATACAAGGAAAACTAAACAGAACTACAGGTAATACCACTGTCTGGAACATAGACTTAAAGAATTACAATGCCTGCATAAATTGGCAGAATGTATGGGATAATATTCCACTAACCTCTCGTAATTATAATAACCAATTAACTCATTACAAAATGATACAAAGATTTTATCTGTCACCCAGGAAACTCTGTCAAATAAAAATATTACAAAGTCCTCTATGTGCTTTATGTCCGCAAAAAGTTATAGGAACATACATACATATGATGTGGGAATGTCCAAGAGTACTCGCTTTTTGGGCCAAGGTTGCATTATTTCTGTTATGGTTTGTAACCGACCCCAATCGCACAACACAAGACAGGTATGAGAGTAAGCCAAGAACTGGGCATTTATTGAAACACACAGAAAACGGCACTGTCCCTTTAAGGGAGAACACAAAATTACTGGAAAACAAGAAATGGGAAAAGGCACAGTGCCTTTAGGTGGCGAGCTGGCTAAGGGGAAGGCTAAGGGAACAGGACCAGGGCAAGGGACAAGGGCAGGAAAAACAGGGAGGACTAGGAGGACTGGACGGGATGACTAGGAGGACTAGGAGGACTGGACAGGGAGGGCTAGGAGGACTAGAGAGGGGAAACAGGGACAGAGGCTCGCGGAGGCGGGCTGAGGAGAGGGAGGACTGGAAGGACTAGACAGGGAGGACTAGGATGACTAGGAGGACTGGAAGGACTGGACAGGGAGGACTAGAGAGGGGAAACAGGGACAGAGGCCCGCGGAGGCGGGCTGGGGACAGGGAGGACTAGGAGGGCTAGAAGGACTGGACAGGGAGGACTAGGAGGACTAGAGAATGGAAAACAGACAAAGACTGGGATACAAGCATTAGAAGAATGTTGCTGCTCTGCAGCTTCTCCCGGGATGGTTCGTCTGAGGAATCAGACGGTGACGTCAGAGCCGCTCTGCAGAATCCTCTCGGCAACTCTCCGAGGTGGTAAACGGGACCGAGAGGGAGAGAGGGAGCGGGTTAGCTCAGAGTACAGTGGGGAACAGAGCAGGTGACAGGAGAAGTGACTTGTCCCAAAACAGAGTAATCCAAGTGACTGAATCTTCGGTGTAAATACACACTGTGAGTAATGTCCCAACAACGAATCCACGTGATAGAATCTTCGGTGATATACACACTGTGAGCGAAGTCCCAATAATAATCCAAGTGATAATATCTTCGGTGTGAATACACACAGTGAGCGATGTTCAAGCAAATATTATCCCAATGAACAATCCAAAAAGCTGACACTGGGTGAGTGACAGTCTGACAAAAAGCAGGATATCTTCAGTGTCTAAAACACACGAAAAACGAATAGGGTCAAAGACAGTCTGGCAAAACTCACCCAGGCGTTGTGCGTAAAGAGAGCAGGATCAAAAGGGCGAGCGCGTCGCCACGGGGAACGGGTTGTCCAAGCGGAGGTCTGAGTGGTGCGCGACTGCTTGGAGTACGCGCCGGTACGGAGGGCGCATCTGGCGCGGAGGTCTGAGTGGTGCGCGACTGCTTGGAGTACGCGCCGGTACGGAGGGCGCATCTGGCGCGGAGGTCTGAGTGGTGCGCGTCTGCTTGGAGTACGCGCCGGTACGGAGGACGCATCTGGCGCGGAGGTCTGAGTGGTGCGCGTCTGCTTGGAGTACGCGCCGGTACGGAGGACGCATCTGGAGTGCGTCTGAATGTGCGTCTGGAGTGAAGAGCGCGTCTGCGCGGAAGAGCGCGCCAGGCTCGGAGGTCTGGATGGTGCGCGTCTGCTTTGAGTACGCGCCGGTACGGAGAGCGCATCTGCTGCGCGGAGGTCTGGAGTGGAACACCGGAATACCTCCCGTAGAGGTTTAGAGAGCGCAGTGCGGTGTCTCCTTCCAGGCAAACGGCGACAGGTGGCGAAGGCTTGAGTGCATCTGGCGCAGAGGTCTGGATGCGCGTCTGGACGTCTGCTGCGCGGAGGTCTGAAGTGGAACACTGGAATACCTCCTGTGGAAGTTTAGAGAGCGCAGTCCAGTGTCTCCTTCCAGGCAAACGGCGACAGGAGGCGAAGGCTAGAGCGCATCTCACGCCGGAGATGAAAACAGCATAACAGACAGAGAACCTCCCGAAGGAGTCTTGGTGATAGAGATATGATACGGAACGACCCGACAAGGCTAGAGGGGAAGAGCGAGGTACTTAAAGCCCACAGGGGTGCTAATTAGAATACACATCAGGTGCGGGAGGTAATTGATAATCGAACTAGAAGTGTGTGTTCGGCACCAGACCAATCAAACACATAATGACAGGTAGTCTAAGGGTGTGGCTGCTGAAGAGCAAACGAACGCGAGGGTGGGGGCTAGTGAGGTGAGGAGAATGCAATTGATTAACAGAAAACTAAAGGAACAGAGCGAGTAGGCTTAACGGAACAGAGCGAGAAGGTGAGCAACGGACAAAACCTCACAATTTCTCACTAATATAACAGAGATAAACATACCTTGTTTGCCACACATTTTATTATTAAATGATGATTCATCTCTAAAATTAACACCTCACAAAAAGAGAGTGTTTCTGGCCGGTTTAACGGCAGCAAAGAAAATGCTCGTAATGAGATGGAAACCACCCCATAGTCTCAATATTTACCGTTGGAAACTGTCCTTCTACGAAGTATTGAGATTTGTGAGGTTTTGTCCGCTGCTCACCAACTTTCTCTGTCTTCTTTAAGCCTACTGTTAGGAATTCCCTACTCACTCTCTCTAGCCCCCACCCTCTCGTTCTTTACTCTCAGTGGCCACACCTGTTCGATTATCAATTACCTCTCGCACCTGTGGTGGCAGGCTAATTAGTTCCCCTGTGGGCTTTAAATACCAGGGCGCTTCCCCTCGTTTCGGCGTGGGGTCGTGTTGTATACTTGCCGAGTCATATTCTCTAAACATCTAGACTCTTTTGGGAGATCCTCTGTCTGCCTATGCTGTTCCATTCTCCGGCGTCGAGATGTTTGCTCCAGCCTTCGCCAGCTGTCGCCGTTGCCTGTGGGGGAGACTGGTCTGCGCTCCCTGTACTTCCACGGGAGGCACCCCAGCGTTCCACTGCAGACCCCCGCGCAGCTGTTCGTCCTGACGCACATCCAGACCAGCGCAGACGCTCTCCAGTCCTCAGCGCGCAACGCGCATCTTCCAAGGACGCTCGAGCTTGGCACGCTCTCCAGACCAGCGCGCAACGCGCATCTTCCAAGAACCCTCGAGCTTGGCACGCTCTCCAGACCTCAGCGCGCAGACGCGCATCTACCAGACCTTCGAGCTTGGCACGCTCTCCAGACCAGCGTAGACGCGCATCTTCCAGACCCTCGAGCTTGGCACGCTCTCCAGACCTCAGCGCGCAGACGCGCATCTACCAGACCTTCGAGCTTGGCACGCTCTCCCGACCAGCGCGCAGACGCGCATCTCCTAGACCTTCGAGCTTGGCACGCTCTCCCGACCAGCGCGCAGACGCGCATCTCCTAGACCTTCGAGCTTGGCACGCTCTCCCGACCAGCGTGCAGACGCGCATCTCCTAGACCTTCGAGCTTGGCACGCTCTCCCGACCAGCGCGCAGACGCGCATCTCCTAGACCTTCGAGCTTGGCACGCTCTCCCGACCAGCGCGCAGACGCGCATCTCCTAGACCTTCGAGCTTGGCACGCTCTCCCGACCAGCGTGCAGACGCGCATCTCCTAGACCTTCGAGCTTGGCACGCTCTCCCGACCAGCGCGCAGACGCGCATCTCCTAGACCTTCGAGCTTGGCACGCTCTCCAGACCAGCGCGCAGGAGCGCATCTTCCAGACCTTCGTGCTTGGCACACTCCTCCACGCCTGGGTGAGTTTTGATTGTTAAGTCACTCATCCAGCGTGTTGCCTCCTGGGTGAGTTTTGATTGTTAAGTCACTCACCCAGCGTTGTGCCTCCTGGGTGAGTTTGACTGTTAAGTCACTCACCCAGCATAATGCCTCTGTTTTGTTCTCTCGTGGATATTATCACTCCAAGTTGTGGCGCACCACTCTGTCCTCGGCTCGGACAGCCGGCTTCCCGGTGGCGACACCCTCGCCACCGCCGCCTGTTCCAGCACCACTCTGTCCTCGGCTCGGACAGTCGGCTACCGGTGGCGACACCCTCGCCACCGCCGCCTGTTCCAGCACCACTCTGTCCTCGGCTCGGACAGTCGGCTACCGGTGGCGACACCCTCGCCACCGCCGCCTGTTCCAGCACCACTCTGTCCTCGGCTCGGACAGCCGGCTACCCGGTGGCGACACCCTCGCCACCGCCGCCTGTTCCAGCACCACCCTGTTCTCGGCTCGGACAGCCAGCTACCCGATGGCGACACCCTCGCCGCCGCTGCTGTTCCTGCACCATTACGCATACGTCTGGGTGAGTTTTGACTGTCTAGATCATCTCCGTTTTTCGTGTGTTTCTAACACTGAAGAATTACCACCTTTTTTATCTGACAGTCACTCACCCAGCGTGGTGCCTCTGTTTGTTTCACTTGGATATTATTTTGGACGTTACATCTCCCACTGTGTGTTTGTTCACACCAAAGATAGTATTCTCTTTGTATTTGTTTTGGTACTTTGCTCTTTGTGTATTTTTTCACGAAGATAGTATTACTTTGTTTAACTTTGGTATTTGGACTGGTCACCTCTCCTGCATCTGCTCTGTTTTTCCCCTTTGTACATTAACCCTCTCCTCTCTCCCTCTCGGCCGCCGTTACCCACCTCGGAGATCTGCCAAGAGAGTTCTGCAGAGCGGCCCAGGTGTTCCCACCAGTCCTCCCAGTCCTCCCTGTCCCCAGCCCGCCTCCGCGGGCCTCTGTCCCTAGTTTCTCCCCTCTCTAGTCCTCTGTCCCTAGTTCTCCTAGTCCCTAGTCCTCTATCCCTAGTTCTCCTAGTCCCTAGTCCTCTATCCCTAGCTCTCCTAGTCCCTAGTCCTCTGTCCCTAGTCCTCCTTGTCCCTAGTTCTCCTAGTCTCTAGTTCCTCTGTCCCTAGGCGTTCCCTTATACTTTCCCTTAGTGTTCCCTTTTCCTGCCCGCCTCTTAAAGGCACTTTACCTTCCCCTCTTGTGTTATTCCAGTGTTTTGTGTTTTCTCCCTTAAAGGGACAGTGCCCTTTTTCCCTGTTCTCAATAAATATCTGTTTCTTGGCAAACCATCATACCTGTCTTGTGTTGTGCGATTGGGGTCGGTTACAAACCATAACAGTACGACCCCACCAAATCGACGACCCCAGCCAGCACAGACGGTGTATGTTGAGTTTGCCTCTTTTTTTTTTCTTGTTCCCTCTAGCTCCCTTGTTAGTCCTGTTTAGCTCCCTTGTTAGCCTGTTACCCCCCTGTAGCTAGCCATGCCCTGGCAGCTAACCCAGTCCCTCAGCAGAGCCCCTGTCTGCTAGCTTAGCCCCGGCTGCTAGCACAGCCTCTATGTTTATGCAGCCCTTGCTGCTGGCATAGGCCCTGTAGCTAGCCATGCCCTGGCGGCTAACCCAGTCCCTCAGCAGAGCCCCTGTCTGCTAGCTTTGCCCCGGCTGCTAGCACAGCCTCTATGTTTATGCAGCCCTTGCTGCTGGCATGGGCCCTGTAGCTAGCCATGCCCTGGCAGCTAACCCAGTTTCCCTCTGCATGGCCCCGGTCTGCTAGCTTGGCCCCGGCTGTTAGCACAGCCTCTATGTTAGTGCAGCCTTGCAGCTGGCATAGGCCCTGTAGCTAGCCAGGCCCAAGCAGCTAACCCGGTCCCTCTGCATGGCCTCCACTTTTTTGTGTAGTATTCCCACTGCTAGGACTGCCCTTTCAGCTAGCAAGGTCAGTTTATCTCACACAGCTAGGACTGTCCTTCCAGCTAGCTTGTTCTCTCATGCTGGTCCAGCCCTGTCTGCCAGCCTAGCTCCGGCAGCTAGCGCAGCCTCTATGTTGATGTAGCAGTACAGCTGGCATAGGCCCTGTAGCTATCAGTGCCTTGGCAGCTACCCTTTCCCCCTGCTAGCCTAGCTCGGCAGCTAGCGCAGCCTCTATGTTGATGTAGCAGTACAGCTAGCATAGGCCCTGTAGCTATCAGTGCCTTGGCAGCTACCCTTTCCCTCTGCTAGCCTAGCTCCGGCAGCTTGCGCAGCCTCTATGTTGATGTAACAGTACAGCTAGCATAGGCCCTGTAGCTCGGTGCCCTGGCGGCTACCCTTTCCCTCTGCTAGCCCTTTCCCGGTGCTACCATGGTTACCCCTTAGCTACCCTGCTTGCCCCTCAGTTCCTCTAGACCAGTTCTCTAAACCAGTTCTCTAGACCGGTTCTCTAGGCCAGTTCTCTTGGCCAGTTCTCTAGGCTAGTTCTCTGGACCCAGTTCCTCCTGACCCGGTTCCTCTAGGCCCGGTTTCCTCTAGGCCAGTTCCTCCTGTTGCCCCTCTGCTACCCTAGTTACCCCTCGGCGACCCTGTTTCTTTTGCTAGCCCCACTCTTGTGGTGGCTTCCCCTGCTGGCTTGGCCAGTACCTTTTGTTTTTGTCTTGTTTTGCCCCCTGCCACTCTGTCTGTATTTGTTTTGGGTCGCCAGGTGGCTCCCGTTGAGGGGGGGGTACTGTGAGGTTTTGTCCGCTGCTCACCAACTTTCTCTGTCTTCTTTAAGCCTACTGTTAGGAATTCCCTACTCACTCTCTCTAGCCCCCACCCTCTCGTTCTTTACTCTCAGTGGCCACACCTGTTCGATTATCAATTACCTCTCGCACCTGTGGTGGCAGGCTAATTAGTTCCCCTGTGGGCTTTAAATACCAGGGCGCTTCCCCTCGTTTCGGCGTGGGGTCGTGTTGTATACTTGCCGAGTCATATTCTCTAAACATCTAGACTCTTTTGGGAGATCCTCTGTCTGCCTATGCTGTTCCATTCTCCGGCGTCGAGATGTTTGCTCCAGCCTTCGCCAGCTGTCGCCGTTGCCTGTGGGGGAGACTGGTCTGCGCTCCCTGTACTTCCACGGGAGGCACCCCAGCGTTCCACTGCAGACCCCCGCGCAGCTGTTCGTCCTGACGCACATCCAGACCAGCGCAGACGCTCTCCAGTCCTCAGCGCGCAACGCGCATCTTCCAAGGACGCTCGAGCTTGGCACGCTCTCCAGACCAGCGCGCAACGCGCATCTTCCAAGAACCCTCGAGCTTGGCACGCTCTCCAGACCTCAGCGCGCAGACGCGCATCTACCAGACCTTCGAGCTTGGCACGCTCTCCAGACCAGCGTAGACGCGCATCTTCCAGACCCTCGAGCTTGGCACGCTCTCCAGACCTCAGCGCGCAGACGCGCATCTACCAGACCTTCGAGCTTGGCACGCTCTCCCGACCAGCACGCAGACGCGCATCTCCTAGACCTTCGAGCTTGGCACGCTCTCCCGACCAGCGCGCAGACGCGCATCTCCTAGACCTTCGAGCTTGGCACGCTCTCCCGACCAGTGCGCAGACGCGCATCTCCTAGACCTTCGAGCTTGGCACGCTCTCCCGACCAGCGTGCAGACGCGCATCTCCTAGACCTTCGAGCTTGGCACGCTCTCCCGACCAGCGCGCAGACGCGCATCTCCTAGACCTTCGAGCTTGGCACGCTCTCCCGACCAGCGCGCAGACGCGCATCTCCTAGACCTTCGAGCTTGGCACGCTCTCCCGACCAGCGTGCAGACGCGCATCTCCTAGACCTTCGAGCTTGGCACGCTCTCCCGACCAGCGCGCAGACGCGCATCTCCTAGAACTTCGAGCTTGGCACGCTCTCCAGACCAGCGCGCAGGAGCGCATCTTCCAGACCTTCGTGCTTGGCACACTCCTCCACGCCTGGGTGAGTTTTGATTGTTAAGTCACTCATCCAGCGTGTTGCCTCCTGGGTGAGTTTTGATTGTTAAGTCACTCACCCAGCGTTGTGCCTCCTGGGTGAGTTTGACTGTTAAGTCACTCACCCAGCGTAATGCCTCTGTTTTGTTCTCTCGTGGATATTATCACTCCAAGTTGTGGCGCACCACTCTGTCCTCGGCTCGGACAGTTGGCTTCCCGGTGGCGACACCCTCGCCACCGCCGCCTGTTCCAGCACCACTCTGTCCTCGGCTCGGACAGTCGGCTACCGGTGGCGACACCCTCGCCACCGCCGCCTGTTCCAGCACCACTCTGTCCTCGGCTCGGACAGCCGGCTACCCGGTGGCGACACCCTCGCCACCGCCGCCTGTTCCAGCACCACCCTGTTCTCGGCTCGGACAGCCAGCTACCCGATGGCGACACCCTCGCCGCCGCTGCTGTTCCTGCACCATTACGCATACGTCTGGGTGAGTTTTGACTGTCTAGATCATCTCCGTTTTTCGTGTGTTTCTAACACTGAAGAATTACCACCTTTTTTATCTGACAGTCACTCACCCAGCGTGGTGCCTCTGTTTGTTTCACTTGGATATTATTTTGGACGTTACATCTCCCACTGTGTGTTTGTTCACACCAAAGATAGTATTCTCTTTGTATTTGTTTTGGTACTTTGCTCTTTGTGTATTTTTTCACGAAGATAGTATTACTTTGTTTAACTTTGGTATTTGGACTGGTCACCTCTCCTGCATCTGCTCTGTTTTTCCCCTTTGTACATTAACCCTCTCCTCTCTCCCTCTCGGCCGCCGTTACCCACCTCGGAGATCTGCCGAGAGAGTTCTGCAGAGCGGCCCAGGTGTTCCCACCAGTCCTCCCAGTCCTCCCTGTCCCCAGCCCGCCTCCGTGGGCCTCTGTCCCTAGTTTCTCCCCTCTCTAGTCCTCTGTCCCTAGTTCTCCTAGTCCCTAGTCCTCTATCCCTAGTTCTCCTAGTCCCTAGTCCTCTATCCCTAGCTCTCCTAGTCCCTAGTCCTCTGTCCCTAGTCCTCCTTGTCCCTAGTTCTCCTAGTCTCTAGTTCCTCTGTCCCTAGGCGTTCCCTTATACTTTCCCTTAGTGTTCCCTTTTCCTGCCCGCCTCTTAAAGGCACTTTACCTTCCCCTCTTGTGTTATTCCAGTGTTTTGTGTTTTCTCCCTTAAAGGGACAGTGCCCTTTTTCCCTGTTCTCAATAAATATCTGTTTCTTGGCAAACCATCATACCTGTCTTGTGTTGTGCGATTGGGGTCGGTTACAAACCGAAAATCGAATCTACGAATTCCAATCTGGCTTCAGAACATCCCACTCCACTGACACATGCCTTCTCTATTTAAACGACCACATCAAACAAGAGGTGGACGCGGGCAAATACTGCGGCATGGTCATGCTGGACCTACAAAAGGCCTTCGACACTGTCAATCACACCATTCTGTTTGACAAGCTAAAAGCAATTGGTTTGATAGCCTATCAGTGAGCTGGATGCAATCCTACCTGGAGGGGAGAGAACAGATGGTGGAGGTAAACGGTACCCTATCCCCCCCCCTCACAGTGATCTGTGGTGTTCCACAAGGAAGCATACTAGGACCGCTACTGTTCCTAATTTATGCAAATGACATGTCGTTAGCTTGTGACTGCAACTTGTTCCTGTTTGCGGACGACTCAGCCCTGCTGGTCTCTGACAAGAACAAGTTACAGGTTGAAAAAACCCTCAGCTCGGAACTAGGCAAAATCTGCATATGGCTCGCTGATAACAAACTATCATTACACATGGGCAAAACAGAGTCCATTCTCTTCGGTTCAAATAACAAACTCAGCAAGACCGACGGCTTCTCAGTTACAGTGGGTGACAATATTGTCACAAGGAAAGAAGAAATTACCTACCTGGGCTCCATCCTAGAGGCAAATCTTTCCTGTGACAAAATGGCATCCAATGTAATAAAAAAAGTCAACCAACGAACTCGATTCTTGTACCGGATCTCCTCACTGGTAAACAAGAATACCCTGACGACTCTGGCAGGAGCACTCATTCAAGGGTACTACGACTATGCTTGCACCTCATGGTACCAAAGCACCTCAAAGGCGCTAAAAACAAAATTACAAACATCTCAAAACAAACTGGTCAGACTACTGCTTGACCTTACTCCTAGAACCCACCTCACCCCTGCCCACTTTGACAAACTAGGATGACTTAGAGTAGACGACAGAGTACAGCAACTTGCAATGGGCCTGGTCTACAAGATACACTACACGACCAAGGTACCCATGTACATGTCAAAATACTTCCCAAAGGTCAGTGATCACAACACCAGAGGGAGCTCCACAAATCATGTTAAACCCAGATTCGGCTCAAACAAGGGACTAAACACGTTTCGCAATTATGCCACATCAATGTGGAACACCCTACCCAAAGCTGTAAAGGAATGTGAATCACTACCCACTTTCAAAAACACTCTCAAAGAACACCTACGGGAGACTGCAATTCGAAACTGGCTCCTGTAAATGTCCTAACCCAACCCAATGTACAGTAAATGACCAAGTATGGTTTTGTCAATATTCCAATGTACAGTTTTGCTTGTACAGTTGTACAGTGTCCCACCCCACCCACCCAACCTCCTCCAATGTACAGTCCCCCCCCCCACCCCCACCCCCCTACCCTCCAATGTACAGTTTCTACGTCAAATGTATATACTCTCTTTTCTGGACTCTTTTGGTATCACAAACAGTACTGTATTTGCAAATCTGATATGTCATAAATGTATAGATGTAGCAGTACTGTCTATCTGTATGTCGTGTATGTCATATATGTTATGATGAATTGAAAATGGGGGACCCTGATGTAAACAAGATGAAAGTCTTTCTCTGGTCTGCATCCCCTTAACAATTGTATGTATTGAGCTGTACTGTACTGTACCCAATCTGCAATCTGTTAATAAAGTTTTCAATCAATCAATCAATCAATCAATCAATCAATCAATCAATCAGTAATACCCATTCAATATGCACATGACAGAAAATATTATATGGCATATAATATTTTCTGTCATGTGCATATTGAATGGGTATATAATATAATATGATATTTTATATATCATTGTAATGGTGTAGTGTAGGAATTACAAGAATGACAAGACTGTAACTTCTCATGTTGGGCATGCAGGCAGCGTGACCCATTTATTTCACACTCTGCATACACACTGACAACACACACTCAATCAATGGGCATGAGAAAACATATGTTTACATTGCCAAAGCAAAAGTGGAATACAATTAGAATAGAATTAAATGTCAGTCATATATGTCATCCTCACTGTCTTGCTCTGAATTGTCAGCTGTATTTACAATGCAGTGCTCTTTTCCATCAGTGGGTTTTCTTTTGCTTTTTTGACACACTTTTGCAAAGTGATTCTGTGATCCACATGATTCCCAAATGCTGGGCAATGTTCTCTGCCCCTTGGATGAGAGTTGCCACAGTATTTGCATGTATAATCTGACTGCAGTTCTGGGTGAATAGCTCCGTCTCCCTTGGTTTTGATTGATTGATTGAAAAGTTTATTAACAGATTGCAGAATGGGTACAGTACAGTACAGCTCAATACATACAATTGTTAAGGGGATGCAGACCAGAGAAAGACTTTCGTCTTGTTTACATCAGGGTCCCCCATTTTCAATTCATCATAACATATATGACATACATGACATACAGATAGACAGTACTGCTACATCTATACATTTATGACATATCAGATTTGCAAATACAGTACTGTTTGTGATACAAAAATGTCCAGAAAAAGAGTGTATATACATTTGGCGTAGAAACTGTACATTGGAGGAGGTTGGGTGGGTGGGGTGGGGTTGGGTGGGTGGGTGAGGGCTGTACATTGGAGGTGGGGGGGGGGGGGGGGGGGGTTGGGTAGGGGACACACACACATTTTACACTGTACATTGGAATACTGACAAAGCCTTACTTGGTCATTTACTGTACAACTAGGTTAGGACATTTGTAGGGGCCAGTTTCGAATTGCAGTCTCACGTAGGTGTTTTTTGAGAGTGTTTTTGAAAGTGGGTAGTGATTCACATTCCTTTACAGCTTTAGGTAGGGCGTTCCACATTGATGTGGCATAATTGCGAAACGTGTTTAGTCCCTTGTTTGAGCCGAATCTGGGTTTTACATGATTTGTGGAGCTCCCTCTGGTGTTGTGATCGTGGTATTCACTGACCTTTGGGAAGTATTTTGACATGTTTCAAGTTTCAAGTTTCAAGTTTCTTTAATAGTTGTCATACAGAAGTACAGAATACTTTCATACAAAATGCTTCTTACTGTTACGCTCCAGAGACTGTGCTAGACAAGATAGTATCAAATAACATAGTATAGCATGTAATTTAGAAGTAGAAAATGAGGTCACAGTGTTCAGTATACACATATGTACAATGTTCGATGCAGAATAGACGTAACTGAGTTACCATATAATATACAATACTATGCAGTGTACTAATGTACAGTACTATATAGTGCAAAGCAGAAATGGGATGAGGTACAATTTAGGTACAATTTACAGTAAGGTGTGCGAGTTGTAGTGCAATCCTTCATCAATAAATATAAAGTGTGGGGAGTGGGTGCTACAGTGTGTTTGTTTAAAGTGGGTGTGTGCTATAAAGTGTGTGGAGTGGGTGCTACAGTGTGTTTGTTTAAAGTGAGTGTGTGCGTGTGGATGTGTGTGCTATGTGCGTTTGATGGTTGTTGTTGTGTAGTGTTCATTGTTCGTTTAGCAGCCTGATGGCCTGGGGATAGAAGCTTCTTCTGAGTCTTTCTGTGCTCGCCTTGAGACTCCGGTATCGCTTGCCTGACCACAGCAGTTCAAAGAGGCAGTTGTTCGGGTGACTGGAGTCTTTAATGATTCTCTTAGCCTTGCCCCTGCAACGCTTGTTGTAAATGTTCTGGAGGGTGGGGAGCCCCCCTCCAATTGTGCGTTCGGCTGAACGTGTCACTCTTTGTAGTCTGCTTCGGTCTTGTGCAGTGCTATTCCCAAACCAGGAGGTGATTTTGCCAGTCAAGATGCTCTCTATTGTACATGAGTAGAAGTTCTTAAGGATCTTCTGACTGACTTGGAACTTCCTTAGTCGCCTGAGGAAGTAGAGGCGTTGTCGTGCCTTCTTCACAACACTGTCAATGTGTGTGGTCCATGTCAAGTCCTCGGATATGTAGGCTCCGAGGTACTTAAAGCTGTTGACTCTCTCAACCGGTGCCCCGTCGATGCTGAGGGGGCTGTAGTCCTTGACCCCCGACCTCCTGAAGTCCACAATCATCTCCTTTGTTTTGCTGACGTTCAGGGAGAGGCTGTTTTCCTGGCACCATCCCGCCAGGACCTTGACCTCTTCCAGGTAGGCCCTCTCGTTGTTGGCAGAGATCAGGCCCACCACCACTGTGTCGTCAGCAAATTTGATGATTGTATTGCTACTCCGCTGAGCCACACAGTCGTGTGTGTACAGGGAGTAGAGGAGGGGACTCAGAACACAGCCCTGGGGGGCCCCTATGTTGAGGGTGATGGATGAGGAGGTGCAGTTGCCTGCTCTCACCACCTGGGGTCTGCCCGTCAGGAAGTCCAAGACCCACTGGCAGAGGTCATAGTTCAAGCCCAGGTCCCTGAGCTTGGCTATGAGTATGGAGGGGACTATGGTATTGAATGCCGAGCTGTAGTCGATGAATAGCATTCTCACATAGTTCCCCTGCCTCTTGTCCAGGTGTGATGCTGCTGTGTGCAGCACATGGGCTATGGCGTCCTCCATGGACCTGTTGGGGCGGTATGCAAATTGCAGGGGGTCCATGTTGATGGGGAGGGAGGAGCAGATGTAGCCCTTTACTAGCTTCTCAAAGCACTTCATGGCTATGGAGGTGAGAGCTACAGGGCGGTAGTCGTTGAGGCAAGCAGGCTTGGATTTTTTGGGTACAGGGATAATAGTGGACTTCTTCAGGCAGGTGGGGATGACAGCCTGTTCTAAGGACAGGTTAAATATGTCAGTGAATACCGGGGCCAGTTGGTCGGCACAGACTTTTAGGACGCGGCCGGGGATGCCGTCCGGACCTGCTGCCTTCCTGATATTCACTTTTTTAAAGGTCCGCCTCACCTCATGCTCTGTTACCCTGAACACTGAGTCTCCATCAGCAGCAGACCCCCCCCCCCCCCCCATTGCCGTGGCTTGTGGGCTGGTGTTGTTATTACCAGCATCAAACCTTGCATAGAAGGTATTGAGGTCATTTGCTAAGGAGATGTCACTGTTCAGTTTGAGGGAGGCGCCTTTGTAGTCTGTCATCGTTTTGAGCCCCTGCCACATAGCTCTAGAGTCAGCCTGTTCAAACTGGAGTTCAATTTTATCCTTGTAGCGCCGTTTGGCCTCTGTCACTGTCCTCCTTACGTTGTATTGCGCCACCTTGTGGTCATTCATGTTGCCCGCCACTAGGCCGTCGTTGTATGCTTTGGTGCGCGCTCTCAGAGCTTCACGGACGGATTTGTCTACCCAGGGTTTTTGATTTGGGTAAACTCTCATTGTGGTAGTGGGGATTGTTTCTTCCACCAAAGTACGAACATAGTCCAGCACTGTCTCCGTGTAGACATGAATGTTATCTGTGTCGCGGAACACGCTCCAGTCTGTGCAGTCAAACGCAGCCTGGAGCGTCTCCTCTGACGTCAAATCCCATTTCTGCACCTCTCGCAAGACTACGGGAGTGCTTTTGATTCTCTGTTTGTACTTTGGTGAAAGGAAAATGGACGCGTGATCTGACTTACCAAAGCCACTAGCAGAATGAGCCTTGTATCCACCCTTGAATTGCGTGTAACAGTGATCTAGGATGTTACCGCCTCTGGTGTTACAAGTCACATGCTGATAGAAGTCAGGTAATACCTTTCTCAGATTGGCGCTATTGAAATCACCCACCACTATAATGGCGGCGTTAACGTTCACTGCTTGGATTTTATTTACCTCGTCGTGGAGTCTGGAGAGCGCAACATTATTGCTGGCTTGCAGTGGAATGTACACTCCTACAAGGATGATCGCCGTTAACTCCCTCGGGAGGAAAAAAGGACGACACTTGATGGTTATATATTCCAGGTCTGGGCAGCAGTGGTTCGATAATTCCTTCACGTTAGCTGGATCGCTCCAATTGTTGTTAAACATGAAGGCAATACCTCCTCCACGTTGTTTGCCGGACAATGCTGATCTGTCCTTGCGGTGGATGAAGAAGTGGTCGGCCGGTTGTATGGCGTGGTCTGGGACGTCCGGCGTCAACCACGTCTCGGTGAAGCAGAGAACGTTACAGTCTCTAACGTCTCTTTGGTATTGAATCCTTGCTCGGATGTCATCCAGTTTATTGTCAATTGATTGTACATGGGCTAGCAATATACTGGGTAGTGGCGTTCGGTGTCGTCTGGATCTCAGCCTGTTACGGATCCCAACTCTCTTCCCTCGCCGCCTGATGATTCCTTTGTTCCTGGGGTCAAGACCTGGTCCTGGTGTTCTCAGGATCTCAACAGGCCATTGCTGCGGTTCGGAAAGCTGATTCAGGGAGTAATCCAATCGGTAAGTTTCCCGTAATCCGATGTCTATAAGTGACTGACGGTCATACACATTAAATGCACCTACTGTTGGTACAGACAAAACTCTTAAAACTATAAATATTAACAAAAGTAAGCACAATCTCGACGGAGCGAACAGACAGGCGACCGGGCATAGCGGCGCCATCTTTATCAGGGTACATGGGTACCTTGGTCGCGTAGTGTATCTTGTAGACCAGGCCCATTGCAAGTTGCTGTACTCTGTCGTCTACTCTAAGCCATCCTAGGTTGGGCAGGGGTGAGGTGGGTTCTAGGAGTCAGGTCAAGCAGTAGTCTGACTAGTTATGCCTGACTTGTTGCCTAGCAACGGCGTGAACAGCGTCGGCGCATGGGCTCGCTATCTCCATCGCTCTCACTCCCATATCAGCCTGTTCCGCTGCTCGGCACATTTCAACAGCGGTAATTAACGTGAGCCCTTTCTCTCTCAACAGTCTGCGTCTTATGCTCTCGTTTGCAACACCTAGTACAATTTTGTCACAAATCATTTCATCTCTTAGCTGCCCGTACACATGTTGCTGCCTTTTCTCTCAGTCTGGTCACAAAACTGTCTATGGATTCGCCTTCCTCATGTTGCTCCCGAACACGTACCTTTCATATTATGACGCTCTTCGCCGGTTTGAAGTACTTCCCCAATGTATCCAGTATGACTTTAGCGTCCCCTTGATCCTGTTCGGTGAGATTCAGGTTGTGGCGGTAAATGTGCCTGCATTCGCCATCACACTCTTCAGAGTTGCAGCCTGAATGTTCATGTCCTTCTTGGTTATACCTGTAGCGAGTGCATAGTCCTCGTATTCGGCACAGAATATGTCCCAGCTGACGCTCCAGTCGCCTGTGAAGCTCATCAGGGAGGGGGGTGGAATATTAGCCGCCATGCTAGCTGACAATAGCCCAACGTTACTTGTCTCGGCCTCCGTAATGTTGTCTTCAGAACCAGAGTCCGACTGTGACATAGTCAGCTAATATGTATATGTAGACACCTGAAAATGACTGACTATTATTCAATGTGTCTAACGCTAATTCTTTGCATTCCCTGTGTTCGCGAGGACGTTGTGTAACCGGCCGACCGCTCTTTGATTCTCCCTATCCTAACATTGACACTTCATAGTGGGACAGGATACAGGTGCCGCCAGGGGCGCTGGTGGTCACGTTGGGCAGGGAGACACAGGTGAAGAAGGATGGGTTCAGAGCGCGGTGCCGAGGGAGGGGCTTCCTCTTCATCGTTTTCCACAGAGGGAGGAGGACGCACGGAACGGGAGAGATAAACTCAGTTACAAAGCGGGTTATTATAGAAGTATGCGATAGTTTAGCGTTTGGTTAATGCGGAAGAGACATTGTGAATGAACCAGCAGACGAGCGACTGCCGAAGACCAGGTGGTAGATATTGTCCACCTTGCGTTAGCTGTGTATAGGCGTCATGACAGGGGGTTCACCACGACCCACAGCTTAACTTCAGTTATAAGCTAGCACCACAGTTTAGCCCACGTGTCGGCCACCTCTTCAGCCCAGCAGCGGACGTCACTACACTGCACGCTCCTCCAGCCCCTCCAAGCCGTTACCCCAGCAGTCACCTGCCCACCGTCTAACCCGCCCGCTGCCTGTTATCGCGGGATCTCCCGACGGCCATCTTACCTCACGGACGGTTGGTGGTGAGAGCAGGCCCGCCATCTTGGATAAGTACAGCGGCGCTCCGAGTGCTGAAACTTTATCGGTAGACATTTCCACTGTGTGGCGCAGGCTCTCTAAGAGCGAAGATAAACGGTGCTTTGAACTAACGCTGGCAGCAGTGTCTAGGGGCGCCCCAACCATTTATTGTTTTGGGGAAAAGCCGGCTGTAGATAGGACTTTTATTTGCTAACGTGGGCCCACTGTCAATTTCTTTTGAGTGTACTAATAACGTGTGGTTCTTTATAAAAATTCTCATTGAACTCTTTTACTCTCTACCCTGTTCCCCACCTACAGCGAAGCGGAGCAGTAGATAACCCTTAAAGGGAAGAGATCATTACTGTGTCTGTAATATAGAGCGAGAGCACTAGGTGCCCAGTGTGGAAGTAGCCTTGATAGGTATGCGATAACGTGTAACGTGTATAAGCTTCAGTAAAGGAGACATAAATGGGAGCACTGTGTGTGTGTCTTTAATGTGCATTTTGTCTAACCCTTTTCTCTCCGGGTAATGCTCATTATTGTTTAACCCTTTCCCCACCCCCTGCCTATAGTTCATTGTGGAAGGTCTCCACTCATCATTAAGGAAGAGTACTGCTTTGGGGAGCGAATATATCATCCATCTTACTGCCATCGGGTGTGGGAGGGCTCAGGAACTATTGGGGGAAGTGTGGATGTGTGGGGAGCTACTGCTGATCGCCCTGGAGGGCAAGAAGGACCAGAGTACCATTCCTAGGTCAGTGAATCCTAGGCCCCATCCACTCCTGCTGCTCGACCTCCACTTCAACATTCCTGGCCTTCAGTCGGGGACCCAGCTGGACTCAGCTCTGCTGCGTTCTCGCTACCAGGTGGCCGTGTACAACCACTCCCATAAAGCAGGGATAATCCACCCTGCTACATATACATGGACGTAAGTTCAACTACTTTTGACACCATGTTTGTGTGGATGTTTCTACGGCATGAATAATGACAGACACAAGTATCAAGTTCAGCGTCTGTAAGCAAAGTGCTTCACATTCCTCTACATCCGGGTATTCATGAAAACAAAAGCAAGCGATTGCCGATCGCCTCGATCTAACTAGACCCCGTAACAATGATTTTCCAAAATAATCTCGCGGTCTACTTGAAACCAGCGTGCGATCTACCGGTCGATCACGATCGACTGGTTGGGCACCACTGCTGTAGAAGGAGGCCTGAAGGACCAGCCAGTTGAAGGTGAAGCCAGTACCCCGGATGGGAAGGATTTAAGTTGCATTACTCACCCATTCCCCTCACAATAAATATAATAATCTTTTTAAATTTGAAAATTGGACTGTGAGTCTTCTTGTTTCAAATTGTTGGTTGAACTTGCCTCCAGCTAGGTCAGGTGCCCCACAATATAGACATGCATACAGTATTATAGCATTATGTATGCTTGGCTTCAGTAGCATTCAGATTCAGAGTTTTTATTTGCCACATGGAAGCAATACAATCATACAGTTTTCATACAAAATCATAAATACAGTTCTACCATGGGCAAAAGGAGCAGGAAGAAGAATAAATCGTATGGTTACCTGCCCCCTATTCTTAAACTAAATTCTAGACCCCAGGATCGGGCCTGCCATACAAGTGGATGGTTGTTAGGCTACTGGTAAATCGTAAATGGACTGCATTTATATAGCGCTTTTATAAAACGTATGCCTTACATTCACACAAAGACAGCGACCATGCAAGGTGCCGACCTGTTCATCGGGAGGAGTTGGGGTTTAAGTGTCTTGCTCAAGGACACTTTAGACACGCTGCCGGGAGAAGCTGGGAACCTAACCAAGAAGCTTCTGATTACTAGGCGACCACTCTACCTCCTGAGCCACTGTTGCCTGGTATATGCTTTTAATGGGGCACTTCACAAAAAATACAATGCTGATTTATTTTACACATAATCTCGCACACCAAAAAACGCTAACAATCCAAAATCGGTAAACAATTTTGCACACATTAATTCAGTTTGACAGCTATTGAGAGTAAATGAGTTTGAATATGGCAACCAGCTCATTTCATTGAGCTGTAATTAACACAACACAAGGCTTCATTGGCCCCGATGACATCACCGGTGGCCATAATCAAGCTCATTTAGTCTCAATAACTGTCAATCTAAATGAATGTGTGCAAAACTGGTTAGAGTCTACACTAAATCTCTGGGTAACATTATCACGTCTCATGCCTTCTTGTATCATTTCTATGCCGATGATACTCAACTCTTCCTCTCCTTTCCTCCCTCATATATCCGCGGATTTCGGCCTATGTGTCCGACATCTCCGCCTGGATGACGACCAACCCCCTCAAACTGAACCTCGACTACTGCAACGCACTGCTTGCTGGCCTTAGTTCCGACCACTGCCACCAAGCCTCTTCAACTCATTCAGAATGCAGCGGCCCGCCTGATCTCCAACCTACCGAAGTCAGCCCATATCACCCCACTTCTTAGGGACCTGCACTGGCTCCCCATTGCCACACGAATCCGCTTCAAGGCCCTCGATCTGGCATATCGTGCGGCGAAGGGAACGGCTCCCGCCTACCTCCGGTCGTTGGTCTCTACTCTCTAACTACACACCCTCAAGACCCCTACGCTCTGCATCTTCTGGCCGCCTCAGACCTACTCCTATCCGAGCTCCGGGAGGGCCATCAAAGAGAAGCCGCCGATTCTCGGTCCTTGCCCCACAATGGTGGAACGAACTTCCCACCACAGTTAGGACAGCCGAAACCCGTCCAATCTTTTGCCATCAACTAAATACACACTTCTTCAATCAATATCTGAAATGAAGAAAACAAATAAAAAATAACCCTAATAATAACTAACCTTACGGTCATGCACATGTCCTAATAGACTAATCTTCGCTGTAGCACTCAACAATTTGATCAACATTGTTACTCAGCTGATAGAGTTGTACCGTTCCTGCTGACTTGTAAGTCGCTTTGCAGGGACGTGCACATGACTTTAGAGTGGCAAGTGCTCAAAGGCTGAAAAGGGCACTCTACCTGTGTGTGTTAGAACCTATTTTTGGGGGGCCCTTTCTGGGCGGGGGGCCCCCACTTTTTATGCTTTTTGGGGGGTTTTGGTGATCAAATATTGAACTATAATAATCAGTGCAGGAGCTCACTTATCCTTGAAAGACACTTTTATCACTGACTTAAAAGGCCCATACATCTCCATAAATGTTCAGGGGGGAAGGAATAAGTGCTTACCCTACAAACCCCAAGAAGTGCTGTATATTCTGTTTCTGTATTGTTTAATATAAATGCATTTCTTATTCCAATCCCGATTTGTATATGAGATTCCCAAATCCCATCGGACTTGACTTCTTCATGTCCCTCAGTGAGTGTAATACCAGCATTCAACTGTATGCGCCACAGCGGTTTCTATCATCATCATCATCACCACCCACGCTATGCATAAAATATATAGGTCCGCGGAGAGGCACGCTGATGAGGCAGTGCAAACTGCAATGGAATACGGGGCATCTCTCTCTCTTTGCCTAATATTTTTATTCTATCCTGACATTTTTCAGTTGGAAGGGCAGTCTATATGCGCAACGGTAAAATAAAATATATATATATATTTTTTTTAAAGGGCACTTTTTTATGAGGCTCAAAAGGGCAGGTGTTCGAGCACCCCTTATAATAACTTTATTTGTATAGCACTTTTCATACAGAGGTTGCAGTTCAAAGTACTTCACAACAGTAAAAAATACAGGCATGAGCAAGCATAGCAAGGTATGGTAAATCACAGTGTTTCACATTAGGATCTAGCATCCCAATAGGCTGTTTACAGTTTCATTCAGTAATACAAATAATAAAATAGTTTAAAATGATTAAGTTTAAAAATAGACTAAAAATTATGAAATAGAACGGAGGTACAACAACAGTAAAAAATACAGGCAAGCATAAGCGAGCATAAAAATGTAAAATGTAAATAGCAAGGTTACAGTAAAAAGTGTGATAAGATTGTTCAATCAGATGAAAATGGCCCAGTTAGGAGAATCAACCTTGGCTAGGCAGTGAACACCATGTACCTAACTGGAATGTTAAACAACTTTGAAAGATTTAGGTCAAAAGTCATCTTCTCCTCACAACAGAGCATCAAGTATTTGCTTGCATTACCCCACAGTGAAATGCCTGAGCAAAGAGATAGGTTTTAAGCTGTCTTTTAAAGATGTCTAGTGAGTTGGCTTCTCTGATGTTTTGGGGTAGTTTGTTCCACAGTTTTGGGGCATAGTTGATAAAGGCTGCATTACCATTACCCTTGGGCTCTATGTGTGCACATGTCTGTCGCTTTGGATAAAAGCGTCAGCTCTAAATGACTGTATGTAAATGTAGTTTTCGGATGTGTGTGAGATTATGTGCAAAATAAATTGGCATTCTTTTAGAAAAATATAATTTTGATTGCCAATGTACACAAGGCAAATTTGTCTTTTCGACTATCCCTATAGTTACACATACAGGCAGCGCCCCTGGGGCAGTTGTGGGGTTCGGTGGCTTGCTCAAGGGCACTTAGGCAGGATTGTGGGCACCGTAGATGTAATACCAGCCACCCTTCAGTCACCAGGGCCCAGTAGTTAAAAACTTTTAATCCATATCAGATCAGATTGGGATTTTTGGCAATAAACAGGATTAGGATCACTTTGATATCCAATCGGATCAGGAAATCCAATCCAAGCTTTAACACAATGGCGCCCGACCACGGAGATCTCCGTGTTTCGATTCCACCCGTTGTGGACAGAAGCGCGGATATATCCGTGGCAAGTTGTTTTTGCTTTTATTCCATTTTAATAACCTATTCAAGGTTGCCGAGATGCACTGCAGATGTACCCTACTCTTTGAATTCGAGAAAGTGCAATACCGGCCAGATCCTCTTAGGGGCGATATCGCGATAATGCAGTGTGCCCTGTGGCTGAACGGAGCATTATTTTTTTTGACTTTCAATGGAATTTTCAGTTAGCTCGATGCTGGATGTGCAGCATGTAGCTTGGATTACGTTTGGGGGGATCCAACTGGCTCATGGTAAGATCTGTTTCACGTAAATTACAGCCCAATCGAGCCTTGTTATGATACGATACGATCGGCCTATGTGACTACTTAGACGAACACGGTTATTGGTAATCAATAATAAGAAACAACGTCCCCCGCCCCACCCCCCCTTTCATGCATACATGCTTGAGGATCGTGCCGATCATATGCAGTTTGAGTTTTAACTGTAGCATCTGTATAACGGAAATGCCATTGGATATAACGTTAGTATCTATTAGCCCTTTATCTCGCCTTCCAGGAAATATACTAGACCAAATGCCGTATAGCGCTTATATTCACGGCGCTATAAAATGAGAACGTATTGATGAAAAAATTATTTCTTTAATCCATTTTGAAGGGACGGTTTATGGTCCCAATTGACAATGAGAATGGACAGATAGCAATACTATAAAGTATAGATTTAGCTCTACAAACAGCCCCACGTCTGTTTACATTTGCCGGTCCTCTAGAGATTTATTAGACGCATCCCAATGGCCCCGAATGTGTTAATCTGGATCAAATCTTCAAAACAGGTAGTTCAAACTGACAACACAGGATTGGGGTTGTCAAAAATATGTATTATTTTTATCCCACCAAAATGTACTACAACAACACATGTACCTTCATGGCAAATCAATTTGAATCTTGAATCTTGAATTTAACTTTAAATAATAATAATAATATATAATATGTTTGTGGTGGCCTAATTTTGTTTTCAAACAAATGTTGACATACATGTTTATGTTCATAAAAGTATCACAACAAAGATTTTCAATCACAAATATAATTTAGATTAAAGAAAAAATATCTTCAACAAAGAAAAGGTCCATCTGTCATCACCTTCAGCAAACTGAAACCTAACTTTTATAGAATTCAACTCCTCAAAGCATGCCTGGATGATCCAGCTGCCTTTGAATTAATGTATTTTTTTGTTACCCTAGGTAGTATTTAATTTTATTACAATTCCATTATGATTTGATGTCCTTTATGTATGTATGTATGTAAAAAATTGTTAGACATTATAAATGTCTCTGCAATGTGGACTCTTGTCTTCCTTGTATTATTTTTCATATCCACTAAATGGAGATCGGTAGGATTAAAGCACTGATACTCAGGAATCCAGCTCCCGGCGTTGTCACCAGCTTGGCTGGCCGTTCACACTAATACAATTGGCAGTATTAGAAGGTGGGAAAGCTGGAGGGGTGGGTCCGGGTCGTTGTAAACAGCGACTCCTACAGTTCGGTCGGGGCGCCTGCTCAGCACGGATAGGATCTAAGGGGGGTAGTGTGATCCTTCCACACGTTACACCCTCTCAGTGAGAGTCCGCGCTGCCAGGTGAAAAGAAGCAGTTGATTGGCTAGACGTGTGTAGGAGGAAGCACGTGATAGCCTCCACTCTCCCAGACCGACTGTGGGGGGTAAGTGCGCAGCGACCAGGAAGGGGATTGGGAATTGGCATAACGACTAACATTGGGATGGGAAAAAATCGGAGGAAAAAGGAGGGGGAAAAAGATTAAAAAAAATAAAAATAAAAAAAAGAGCACTGATACTCAGGATCTAGTAATCTTGAAAAGTCTGAATCTGGATCAGGGTGATCCTATCCTGAATTGCTTTTAAATACCAGGACAAAATCTGATCGGATCTGATTGAGGTTTTTTGGTGAAGTACCCCTTTAAGCTTCATATATAAGAATGGAGACATGTTGTTCGATAACACTAGCTATCACTAGAAAACATATTTGAATTATATTTAGGCATTGTAGTAATTTGTGGCTGTAAAATGTGTCTTCACATTGTTAGGCTAATGTTTGTAAATTCTGGGGTAAAACAAACCAATGGTTAAAGTTCCAAACTGTTTATTTTCCATCTGCAGAACTCTAGGAATGTTGATCACTACGTGTGTCTGACTCTTAACCACCAAAAGCTGCACGGACAACATTGTATGACCTATATCATGCCAGTTAGGGTACCTTGTGTATACTGCACCTGTGTATACTGTTTGATTTACTTTACTCTTAGTTTATATTCAGATTATAATTCTTTATTGGCCATTGTAACGTATAATATATAACCGATAGGGCATACAGACCCTCATCTGCACCTTTGTTTACACCGTTTATCTTTCTCATATTTTTATATTCAGAGTTAATTAGATTGTTTACACTGTTTATTAAAAAGAAAACTCATTAAAAAACACATTTTATTGTCTATATTTATGTCTTCTACACAGTAAATTTCGCAGAGTAAATTTTACTCAAACTGAAATTGACTGTGTACTATTACCCTGCCATTCAATCGGGCACCGAATGATCAGTTTTAGTGTAAAGGATAAACGTCTAGTAAGTAGGCCTATAGACTGCCATATGTTGACTGACTTTCAAACAGTGCTCGCTGCAGGTGGTAAAAAATACCCTTATGATCAGAGTTGTCTTATATGGTGTTTACCTGTTGTCTAGAGCTCAATCAACTAGAGAATGACAGCATGTTGTCTACTCTAGAGCTCAATCAACTAGAGAATGACAGCATATTGTCTATACTATAGACCAGGGGTCAGCAACCTTTTTGACATGGAGTGCCTGTTTGAAATATAGTTGTAACTAGTGTGCCTCAACAATATTCCATGCATCGTAATTTTTTTTCTCATAATCAGGTATTTTTAATGATAATTTTTACATTATTACATCATTATTGTTATTGTTATTATTAACAATATTATTATGATGGTTGTATCAACCCTAAATCTGAGTTGGGGGGGGGGAATGCAATGCAGACAAACAGCTGCAGACAAACAGCTGCATACAGTGCGACCATTTCACTCACATTTGCCCATTCATTTTTGGACACATCACACACCATCGGTGTGTGTACTGTACGTGTGCTGTCATAGCTCCACCTACAGGCCTAATGGAAAACACCAGGAGAACACCAGGATGTGAATGGAGGGTGAATGTGAGGTATATCGTGTAAATAAGTTTTGATTGATCGCAAGACTACACTGTAAAAAAAATTATAATAATAAGTTACCAGAACTTAAAAATATTGAGTTCAGTTACTGTGCATTAAAGTTTTCAGTTTTCAATCCATAATAAGTTAACAGGAAAATAAGTACACAACCACATTATTTCAACCTAATAAAACTATGTTTATTGTCATTGTTTTAAGAACACAAGTTGACTTGGTAATACTCACATTTTGAGTAAAAAAATGGCTTTTACCATGTGCAATGTTCAATGAAATAGAAAAATAAATAATAAAATGTGTTGATTAATCCCACTGGTCACAATGGTGACCGTAATAATGTTTTTGTTATAAGGCTCTGCAAATGTTACTGAATGATGTAGCAATGTATTTCCAGCTAAATTGAAATAATAAACAAATAAAGGGTCTCAATTAAATATGTGGTAGTAAAAATAACCTGTGGGAGGATTTCAACAAGATAAATGCGACAACAGTGCAAAATATTTCACTATAATATTTCAAAGCAAATTTTTTTTTTCTAATGCTGCCCCCTGTGCCTATGAAAATGCCCCCACCTGCACGCGTGCCTAGAGTTGCCTACCCCTGCTGTAGACTATAGTGTTAGTCCTTGTATCAAGAGCTCAATCAACTAGAGAATGACAGCATGTTGTATAGTGTTAGTCCTTGTATCAAGAGCTCAATCAACTAGAGAATGACAGCATGTTGTCTAGTGTTAGTCCTTGTATCAAGAGCTCAATCAACTAGAGAATGACAGCATGTTGTCTAGTGTTAGTCCTTGTATCAAGAGCTCAATCAACTAGAGAATGAAAATGTGCCTCCATTTCTTAATTATATTTTTTACACTGTTTAAAAAAAACGTTACTATAATTGTATTGCCTGTATTTATGTATTTCTACTATTACCCTGCCCATACCTGTACCCCCCCCCCTCTCCCATGCTGCTATAATGCCTGAATTTCCCCAAGGGGATCAATAATGGAATATCTTATCTTATTTTATCTATTACCCTGCCCATCTGTACCCCCCCCCCCTCTCTCATGCTGCTATGATGCCAACATTTCCGCAAGGGGATCAATAAAGGAATGTCTTATCTTATCTTACAAAATTAACATTCATCCATTACTAGATGTTGCACTAGAGCACCAGCATGTAATTGATCCAATCAGGTGCATTCCATGTGGGGAAGTGGGGAGGGGCTACATGCCTGCAACATGTAAGCAACAACATTCATTTTGGACCTGTCAACATTTTAAAATGATAAATTCATTAATCAATATTGTTTTGGGGAAAAGCTGCAAGCAATACTTTTATTCCACACCTTTCTAAAAGCTGTGGATGTATTTTTTATTTTTAATGATTACTCAATGAAATAATATTTCATATATTGAGCACCTTTTCAAATATATGTGAATATAACCCACATATATACGGTCAACATATTTCGGATTGGGGCTTTATAGGTTCGAGTAGAGAGAGATTTTCCAATTCTATTCCCAAACAGAGCATCATATGGGCATGGGAGAGGGGGGAGGGGAAGTACAGGTATGGACAGGCAGGGTAATAATAGAAAGACATAAATATAGGCAATAAAATTATAGTAAAGATGAAAAGAAATGGTGTAAACAATATAATAAACTCTGAATATAAGAAATGGAGGCAGGTTTTCATTCTCTGTAGTTGATTGAGCTCTTGATACAAGGACTAATGCAAGGTGCCAACCTGCTCATCGGGAGCAGTTAGGCGTTAAGTGTCTTGCTCAAGGACACTTCGACACACTAGGAGCGGGAATCGAACCGAGAAACTCCGGATAACCAGCCGACTGCTCGACCTACTGAGCCACTGTCGCCCCGCAATACCTATACGTTTATCCTTTACACTAAAACTGATAATTCGGTGCCCCGATTGAATGTCACACACGTTTTTATTTGATCTCCTCTGCTACCTCGAATTACCCCAAGGGATCAATAAAGGAATGTCTTATCCTGTCTTCTCGGATCTGATCGTATCTTATCTTATCTTATCTTATCAGCACTGCGGTAGTTTGAACTCAAGATTATGTGAGGCAACCGAACATATATTCATAATAAATTAGAGAGAGAGAGAGAGGAGAGAGAGGAGAGAGAGAGAGAGAGAGAGAGAGAGAGAGAGAGAGAGAGAGAGAGAGAGAGAGAGAGAGAGAGAGAGAGAGAGAGAGAGAGAGAGAGAGAGAGAGAGAGAGAGAGAGAGGTTGGACGGAGTGCTGTGGAATGAAGGAGCCTGCACGCCTTTCTCTTCGCCTCATGGTGGCGCCGTGTGTTCATCTCTGTGGAAACCAGGGGCTGGGCGACGACACAGACTGTCTGTAAACCCCGCCATGTGGTTTTTACCTTATGCCATTTTATTGGAATCACGTCCTAAAGCAAAAGTTGGGGATAGGCCCCCCCGCACGGTGACATGAGTCAGAGTAAACACCATGCTGACGTGAATGATCTCGTCACGTCAAATCCTTCAATGAATGGTGTGGTAGTATATAGTCTATATAGAGGCCATGTTTGTATGATAAGGGCTTGTCCTATGAGATGGATGATGCATAGAATGCTGACTCATCTATTGCTAAGGGGGGGGGGGATACGCCTATAACCATAGTCTGTATTCGTAGCCCAACGAATACGGGATTATAAACGAATCTTGGCCCATGCAGTTTTTGTAGGCCCAGACAAATCTAGCCTAAACAGATTATCTGGCCGTTAATCGTTTTTCATACCAGTTTTCACTACAAAATCCTGTAGACTGACAATGGTATGGTATCTATGGCAGTATACGTCTATAGAAAGCCACTGTCTCTTTGTGGCAACTTGTATCCTGCTCCTCAGTCCGTCACGTCACATCACGAGCCTCCTTTATTTTAACGATGTATTGACGGGGCTGCCAGTCAGTGATGGTCGTTAATCGGAGCTCCAATATCCTTTTAGTAATATCAGATGTGATTAGAAAGAAAAAAAAAGAAAAAGAAGCATCACGATTCAGAGGTCCGCGGTGGTTTCAGCACCGGACAGCTCCCCCAACCAACCCCCTGGGCCCTGCATGCAGGCGCAGAGGGCCCTCGGATTTGGGAGCTGTCCGGTGCTGAAACCACCGCGGACCTCTGAATCGTGATGCTTCTTGAGACACAGAAACCCCACGGCCATCATCACTCCCTATCATTTCCCAGCTCAGCCATATACTCATAAAAAAATAAAAGCCTAATTGGAGTTATTGATGACGCGTAGGAGGCACACCGTGGTCGCACAGTGAGGGAGAAAATGATTTGTGCTGACCATCATGACTCTGCCTGTGTAAAGTTCATAAATGTATGCATTCGCCCCCTTTCTGGAAAAAAAAATTAAGTTTCGAAGTAAACTTCCATCTGAGAGGTGGGGTGGGGGGGGGGGTGGTGAGTCTGACGGGCATCGATGAGGAAGGAACATAGCCTACTATTATATTCCGGGAGGAAGGCTTGATGACGTCTATCTGTGTGACTTATTGAAAAAAAAAAAAAAAAAAAAAAAAAAAAAAGGCAAGGCTCACACGATACATGGATAAAACTCCGAGGCAATCAGCTGCACATGGACAAAAAGTTTAGAACAAAGATATGTAGACGTAGGACGGTGTACTTTTCCATCGAGTTTTTTTGTTCACCAGGGCGACTGGTTTAGTCATATATTTGTGTATAAAAGTGCGCCGGGCAGCACCGAGGGGGACAGCAACACGGTAACGACGAGGCGCTTCAGCCACGAGATCTCTCTCTCTCTCTCGCTCTCTCTCTCTCTCTCTCTCACACGCACCACAGCCGCGCCCGCATCGCACCCTAACGGCTCTGCTCATCCTCTGCTATTAGGTATATACGTGCTTTTATATAGCGGTTATTTCGCTCCGAATTCCTTTAAGCTTCGAGAAATCCTATACGATGAAGATTAAGTTATGGAATTCGTTCTTTTTTTTCTTCTCCCTTTTTCTTTTGGTGCACGGAGACCAACACCATGCATGCAGGGGGATTGAATTGGTGTCGCATTTAATTAATGGGCAGTCTTTAAACTTTTGAAGGAATCGAAAACACATTCTAATTCCTGCACGAATGCATGGACACACGATTTATGTTGTTCTAATGACTTGTGTTGGGATTGTTCTAGGAGGGTTAGCGACGTGCACGCCTATTGATTTCATCTGAGGAATGTTGGTGTAGCGTGTGGATGGATGGATGCACCTGTCTAACGCTGTTCTCTTGTTTTTCATTCTCTAACAGCATGGCCAGGTCGAGTAAAGCGACTTTAGTCTTGCTCGTCTACGGAATCATAATGCACTACAGCGTCTACTGCACGCCTCTCGGACTAAGTTACCCTAAGATTAGGTACGTGCGGCCGTTTCTTCTCACACGCCTTTTTATTTTATTTTTTTATTTGACCGTCGATTTCTATTTAAATGAGATTTTAAACTATACTTTCTTGACTTCTAATTATCATTATTTTTGTATTAGCAATTGCTGTGACGAATTGCTATACCTATCCTAAAGTCATAATCAACGGTGGACAATTTGGATGTTGTGGGCACTTTTAGTTCAAATATGCGTGGCGTAATTATACAGCAGGAAATGCGCAAGTCTTTATTTTAAGCACACAGAATTAAACGGTATTTTATTTTGTCCTTCACCGCCACGGGAACACGTTTTCGTGAGATTCCCGGTTCTGGCGTGTGGAAAATAACCGTGGAGATTGCGTCTAGAGACACCCGTCCGGTGGGACGGACGGCGCACAGAATCCCCCTCATTATTATTATAACCGGAGAGCGCAGTCGATGCAACGGATAGCCCCCGGGGTGACGTCACCGAGGAGAGAGGCGAGGCGAAACGAATAGGAACGCTCTATTCACAGGAGAATTATTATGATTTTTATGCACGTTTGTCGGGGAAAATACATCTATAATTTAGCTATGTATTTCCAACGACCCCAATTTTCATTGCTGATAGCGGTTCCTTTTTTTTCCTCATTCTTTTTTTTAAATCGAAATGTTGCTCGAGGGGCCTATAAATGCAATATTCTTCACAGCCATTGTCTTGATTCCTAAATAATTAATGAGGCTGAGCCTGTATATACAGTCGCCAACGGATTGGAGTTAAAAACAGTTTGTCCCTCGCGACATGCAATTTTAAAAGAACAAACAAGACATTTTAGGCTATTTAAGGTCATAACTGCACAGGTACAATAATTTGTTTTTTTACGGATTTTCCTGTAAAGATATTACAATTCTTTTTCGTTTCCTCTCCTCGCGTTTTCACTCGTGTCAGATGCAAATACCTTTAATAGCCACTTCTGCCAATGATCTTCGGCCTATTATTAATTCCCATTTAACACAACTAGATTCTGTTTACGTGTTTAGGTTTCGATGAATTATCCTGCGTTAGAATATAGCAAATTAACGTTGAATATGTTTCCATTCGCAGACTTGAAAACGACGCCTTCGATGAAGATGGCAATTCATTATCCGACATGGGTTTTGACAGCGATCAGATTGCTATACGAAGCCCCCCTTCCTTGGATGACGACGTGTACACGCTATACTACCCTCCAGAGAAGAGGTAAATATTATATTATAATACCACAATATAGCCAGTGATGGAGGGCAACTCCATTCTAATGACTTGTGTTGCTGTTGCGATAATGTTGGCTTTTGCATTGTTTTCCCCCAATTCTTCTCGTGTTATTTGTTCAATGTTATTTTCATATTCAGTAGCCTAAAATGTTGATGCAAACACAGGCCAGGTCGCCAGGATAAGGATAAAAGCCGGTGGATGTGAGCAAAGTTTATAGCCGTATAACTCCACATAGGGCGCCTCAGATTAATTCAAAGTTATTATGCAATATTTGGACTTTCGGGGCCACATTTTAGGCTACTTTTGCTCATTTTGTCTGCGCTTGGTCACTGACGATCTATGTGTTTGGCGTTTTATCATCTCAGAACAGAGAGGCATGCTGAGGAAGAATTAGATAGAGCCTTGAGGGAGATCCTGGGTCAGTTATCAGCGAGACAATATCTGCATTCTCTGATGACAATACGTGTAGGGTAAGGGCATTTCTTATAAGCGTTTACCTGCCGCTGCCGTCATCATCCTTTTTGTCCAGGGTGCTGCATCGCTGTCTCTGTCACTCTTTTGACATTGTGTCGTGTAATTTCTGTGGGTGTTTTTAATTTTTCTATCTATTACAACCGTCTGCAAAAACATTGTTCGCTTTTCTTTCTTTCTTTGTTTGTTGTGGCGTGGCAATGCGATGGTGGTTGGCTCTTGTTTCTAACGAATTGAGGAAAGGTTTACAAGATATACCAAAAAAATATATACAATAATACAAAAGAAAAACACTAACAATTATGAATTGATAATCCATGAATTGATTTTATTGTCTCAGAACCGCCGAAAAAAAATTGCCATTATAGGAAACAATGGCCAGGAAATACAATGGGTTGCTATTTTTAACGTTGTCTTTTATATATTTTCAAACTTTTCGTCTTTAGACAACGAAAAAAAAAAAGATAGGAAGCTAATTTGAACCGTTAAAGGAACTTTGTGATGACACCGTGCAGTGGGCTGGCGGTCTAACGCCTCCTCAAGGTGCGCCTGCTGTGCTTGTCTGCTCATGTGTGAGAGAGCCGGCGCCCCTAACGAGCTCTGCTCCTGTCTTGCAGTGAGGACAGCAGTGTGGAGGACGAATCGGAACCGCTGTCCAAACGGCATTCGGACGGGATCTTCACCGACAGCTACAGTCGCTATCGAAAGCAGATGGCCGTGAAGAAATACCTCGCAGCCGTCCTGGGAAGAAGGTACAGACAGAGAGTAAGAAACAAAGGACGTCGGCTTGCCTATTTGTAGCGCCCTCAGAGCGCCCTAACTGCCCTCCTGTGTATATATACTCGATCATAAAACCATCCTGATATTACTGACCAGACAGTGGATTGCGCCTGTGTTCTTTAAACATGTATTTATGTATGAAGTAAAGCCATTAAAATGAATATTTTAATAATAATATTGTTTTTCTTTTTGTACAAAAGCACTTGATACCGCACAGTTGTGGACCCAATATTTTATTTTCATGTCAACATGTTGAAAAAAAGAAAAAAAAAAGAAAAAAAAATCATTCTCTCTCTATATATATAAAAAAAAGAAAAAGAAAAAAAAAGATAAATGTGCACCTTCAACATTATGCGCTTGAAATCTTTAAAGGTCATCTACATATGCAGAAAATAAATAGATTTTAAAAAGACAATCAAAGTATTGAATGTTATACTTATTTTTGTAACCAACGTTCTATTTTTTTAGTGTTGTTTGTTTTCCAAACAGGCCTAAAGAAGCAGTGAGCATGCTATGTGTGAGGCACATCCGGATTTTCCCCCTAAATGATAGATGTTGCCCTTGTGGAACCCCCCCCCCCCTATCTCCCCCCCCCCCCCCCCTATCTCCCCCCCCCCCCCCCCTCCCCCCCCCCTGCTGGGTAACGTGTGGGGTTTGTGAGCTCGCAGACGCTCTTGGGGGGAGGTGGGGGGAGCGAGATTCCGATGGCTTTAGTAGCTGCCTCGCATAGCTTTGATGGATGACTGATGGACCCAAACTGTCATTCATCAAACCGGTGGTGAGAGTCCCTTTTTTGCGAGGCTTTAGAAGGACACAGAATGCCTTTGAACGACCGTATAGTCCCTCAGTGGCAAAGGAGTCGCAGTCAACAGTTTGCGGCAAAACAAAAAACACTTGCTTGCTCACTAGCCTCCCAAAGTCTTTCCCTGTAGGAGTTAAGAGACACAGCTACAGGAGACGGGGGCCTGCGTGAAGAACCTTTTCCTCTGTGCGTATTATGTACAGTATACGATTCATATGCATATTCATCTCCACGTTCTCTTTGTTCCAAGTCGACGGAAGTTCTCGGTTTCGTGTGCTTCGGCCTTCGGTCACATTCGGGCGGCACCTTGCGGGGTAAAAAAAAAGGAATCTGCCCCGTGCACGGCATCCGCCGAGATACAGGAAGGGGAAGTGTCCGAGGAGAGGATAGGGCGGAGGGAGAGGAAAGGTTGCATCTTTAAAGCTCGGTTAGTTCTAGTCTCTCTGCTGTGTTTCTCCAGGCGCGGTGTTGACGTGTAGACCATGTGTAAACTGTTATTTTCCTATTAATTGGTGCATGCAGGGATGGACACCTTGCTAATGTGCTGGTAGACTGCATGGCGTTGTTGTGTGCTGTTCGGATAGTGCCGTCAGGAGAGCCTCGCTTCCACAGACCGCTTCCCCTCTCGGTTCCAGTGGGATGTGTGAGCAGGGGGATTAGGAGAGGCTACAGAGGTGGCGGAAACTGGTACTGCACTGACTGGTTGAATTGTAACTACCCCCCCCCCCCCCCCCTCCTCCCACCCCACCCCCAACCCCGCCTTTATTAATCTCATAGTGGATATGATATCACACGAGGACACATCCCGCCCCTCCGCTGATTGCCTTCGTCCCGGTGGCATTTAAAAAACCAGACCCCTTCTCTCTTACTATCGATTGCCGTACTATAAAACGTGTTGATTTCACCTAGTGCTGTTGTGGTTCGTTTTTTTTCCCTTTCTTTCTTTTTATAACAAAGCTGATCAGCGCTAGATGTCTCTACATGGAGTGTGTCGGAGCGACGAGGAGCGTTGTGAGCTAGCCACGAGAAGCAAGGCGAGACTGTGGTGGAAAGTAACAGACACAGAGAGAGAGAGAGAGAGAGAGAGAGAGAGAGAGAGAGAGAGAGAGAGAGAGAGAGAGAGAGAGAGAGAGAGAGAGAGCGATCAAGAGATGAGCGAGGGTGAGACGAGGAGGAGAGAGAGAGAGAGAGAGAGAGAGAGAGAGAGAGAGAGAGAGAGAGAGAGAGAGAGAGAGAGAGAAAGAGAGAGGCGATTGAGAGCCTGTTGCGTAAGAGAAGAGGGGTGTAGCTCCGAGCCAGAGAGAGAGAGAGAGAGAGAGAGAGAGAGAGAGACCTGAGAGATACAGCGTGGCGGAGTGAGAGCAGGGTCAATGAGTCTGATACAGGTGGCTGGATCGGGCTTTGAATTCCCTGGGCTGTGGCCGTTCTGAGGCGCCGCAATAGAGCCGTCGGACCAGGCCGCTCTACACAGTAATCCCTACGCTGGAGAGCAGGCGTATGAAATCGATAGGTCGCCCACAGAGGGACCCTCCCATTGAGGCTTTAATATGGAGATATCTTATGTATTTATTCAGTATTATGCAAATACAGCTTTACGCCCCCCCCCCCCCCCCCCCCCCCCACGTTCTCGTATCAATACAAATTTTCTCCCAATTTGGCTTTCTCTCCCGCAGGCTTTGTGTGTACGTGCGTGCGTGTGTACATATGCGTGAGTGTTTGTGTGTGTGTGTGTGTGTGTGTGTGTGTTTGACTGTGAATGTGCATGCCTGTGGGTGTGTGTGTGTGTGTGTTTGAATGTGCATGAGTGTGTGTGTGTGTGTGTTTGAATGTGCATGAGTGTGTGTGTGTGTGTGTGTGTGTGTGCATGTGTGTGTGTGTTTGGATGTGCATGCGTGTGTGTGTGTGTGTTTGGATGTGCATGCGTGTGTGTGTGTGTGTGTGTGTGTGTTTGGATGTGCATGCGTGTAAAGGATGGGAACAGCTTTTGGCTTTGGTGCCTTTGCTTCGACATGAGGGGGGAAAAAGAAGAAGAAAAATCGCCACAAATGACAGATGGCAATTTCAGTGGCCCTAAGATGCTGCAGCCCATACGCTTATACATTGAAACTTACTTTTGATGTGCGATCGCTCCGCTCGGTTTACCCGAGGAGTAGTAGAATTAGGCTTTTTTTCTTTTCGTTTTTAAAAGCATGGCCAATGATTTATCGAGTAAAAATGAATAGAATCCATTTGTTGATGGAGCAGGCAACGTGTGTGTGTGCGTGCGTGTGTGCGTGCGTTCAGTGTCTGTGAGAGTTGTGAACCAATGACTAGTGTTTATTAATGTTGTTTGATTGTTTGGTATTGGTCAGTAATTTATGAATCAGAAAATAGCCCCGCCCCCTAACTGAGAGGGTTTCTGTGCATTTCCCCCTCCTAGATATGAAAAGGTTAACTGAACATGATAAGACCTGTTGTCCAGCTCATAGCCTGTTGTTAGATATTTCAGAAAAAGCGCCGAACGCCTTACTTCAATGTTTAATCTCTTACCTATTCTGGAAACATTGTGTTTAAAAAAAAAAGTGAATCTTAGTAAAGAAAAAAAAAGAAAAAAAAAGAAAAAATATCGTTATACACGCAGGAGTCCTTATGGGGGGTTTATGTTTCTCAATGTTATGAAAGTGTTGTAAGATTTGTATGAATAAATTTTTGTAAACAACACCGTTTTCTATTCAATGTCTAATCTTTGAAATATGTCATTCTTGAGGCGACGGTTAGTGCATAATGTGTGGTGGTACTGTGCACGGTAAAGAACAACAAGAAGCTGACATTTCTGGTATAGACAGGCCACAGGACACTCCAGGTCAATCTCCATGGCATGGCTTCAAACACATTCATCTACCTGTAAAAGTTGTGTTGTGTTCTCTTCTCTCCTCTTCTCTTCTCTCCTCTTCTCACACCTTCTATTCTCTCCTCTTCTCTCTTCTCTTATCTCATCTTCTCTTCTCTCCTCTCTCTTCCCTCTCCTCTTCTCTTCTCTCCTCTTCTCTCACCTTCTATTTTCTCCTCTTATCTCCTCTTCTCTTCTCTCCTCTTTTCTCCTCTTTTCTTCTCTCCTCTTCTCTTCTTTCTTCTCTCACCTTCTATTCTCTCCTCTTCTATTATCTCCTCTCCTCTCCTCTCCTCTCCTCTCCTCTCCTCTCCTCTCCTCTCCTCTCCTCTCCTCTCCTCTCCTCTCCTCTCCTCTCCTCTCCTCTCCTCTCCTCTCCTCTCCTCTCCTCTCCTCACATTCCCCCAAAGGCCAACGATCTCTTCGCACTCCAGAGACACTGCAGACAGACACCAAGCCACATTATACCAAATAAAGTAAAAATGGCCTCCGGCAACCGCCGACCCTACCGTTTTCCAGAGTTTCATACAGAGTTAGCGCTTTAGCTCGTAGCTGCCCCAGGCAGGATGCCAGAGGAAATGCAATAACTGGAAAAAAAATTAATCAATACATTAAAAAGAAAAATAATACACAGGATGGTGCGTGCTGACAGAGGCATGCTGGGTATAAGTATATTCTACACTTATCTACTGTATGAGTAAGAGAGAGGGAGAGAGATAGTAAGATGGAGAGGGTGAGAGAGGAGAGAGGGAGAGATAGAAAGAGGGAGAGGGAGAGAGAGAGAGAAAGAGGGAGAGAAAGAGATACACAGCATCCTATAGCGATAGAGTAAGGGTGTGATTCCATAACAGGCTTTAGTGGGACTGACCAGACCTATCACCAACCCTGAATCAACAGCTCCACAGTTGTTCCAACTCACACATTTCCTCAAGCGACAGCAGTGAGATACTGAATCCACTCAAAGGTGCCTGTCTATAATACACTGTACGCCGACGATACAATCCTCACCAAAACTAACAATCATCATCACCATCACCACCAGCACCATCATCATCATGGAACAACATGAAGTACACATGGACGTGGAGCCTGGGCGAGGAGCAGCTTTAAGGCTGATCCTGGAGGAACTACTGTATACGGAGGTGTACATCTCCTCTCCTCTTTCTGTCTCCTCCCTCCATCCTTGGCCCTGCAAGTGCAGCCCTGTCCCACGGGAGAGAGGGATGGGAGTGGCTGAGGAGTGTGTGTGGGGGCAGCAGCCAGCTAACCCAATCAGGGAAATGTTGCCTGGCAACCGTCCACAAAGGGACGCAGTTATGTATATGTGTGTGCGTCAAGTGTGTACATATATATGTGTGTGTGTGTGCAGAGAGAGAAAATTTTATTAACAGATTGCAGAATGGGTACAATACAGTACGGCTCAATACACACAATTGTTAAGCAGATGCAGACCAGAGAAATACTTTCGTCTTGTTTACATCAGGGTCCCCCATTTTCAATTCATAATGAATTGTAAGTAAGGGTGCAACTAGCACCGTGCAATCGATTTTTTTGTGGATCTAGCCCTAAGAGTGCAATTAGCTCATTGGGAGTCATTCAATTACGTTTGTGACTGTGTAGCATTCATTGCTTTGTGTGATTTGCTTAGTTTTGGAGATGTCTGCTGTAGAGATGTCTGCTGTAGATATATCTGCTGTAGATACCTGCTGTAGAGATACCTGCTGTAGAGATGTCTGCTGTAGAGATGTCTGCTGTAGAGATGTCTGCTGTAGAGATATCTGCTGTAGAGATATCTGCTGTAGATACCTGCTGTAGAGATACCTGCTGTAGAGATGTCTGTTGTAGAGATATCTGCTGTAGATACCTGCTGTAGAGATACCTGCTGTAGAGATGTCTGCTGTAGAGATGTCTGCTGTAGAGATATCTGCTGTAGATACCTGCTGTAGAGATACCTGCTGGAGATGTCTGCTGTAGAGATGTCTGCTGTAGATATATCTGCTGTAGATATACCTGCTGTAGAGATATCTGCTGTAGAGATACCTGCTGTAGAGATATCTGCTGTAGAGATATCTGCTGTAGAGATATCTGCTGTAGAGATACCTGCTGTAGAGATATCTGCTGTAGAGATATCTGCTGTAGAGATACCTGCTGTAGAGATATCAGCTATCACTCCAATACAATGGAGCTGAATGGCACTCTGTGGCTCAAAGCACCAAAATAAATACATTCGAAAAACTCAAAGGCAATGTCTCTTTCCAGAAACCAGGACCCGGTTACTCAAGATAATCCGCAGACTCTGTTGTGAGCAGTTTCATGTAGGAACTATTTTCTACCGAAGTACAGCCCTGCTCATTATAATGGGGAGTTCATGTATGGTGAATGGTGCATTTATATAGCGCTTTTATCCAAAGCACTTTACAATTTTGTTCCTCACATTCACCCATTCACACACCGACGGCGGAGGCAACCATGCAAGGTGCCAACCTACATATCAATTAGAAGGTTAACTGTCTTGCTCAAGGACACATCGACACTGTTATGTGTGGGTGTATTTGTATCCCTGTTAGTTACCCTGTTAGGTTGTTCGTCTGTTCCATGTATCATGTGTTCATGTAACCCTGATCTGTGTTCTCCAGTGTTTTGTGTGGTGTCCCTTTTCCTGTGCCTTAGGTGTAGTTCCTTGTCTTGACTTCCTGTAGTTCCCGCCCAGGTGTATCCATTTGTAATCAACCCAGGTGTTTCTTGTTCTCGTCATCCCCTTGTGAATATCTGTTTTTGTTCTCCCCTGTGGGTGTGGTTTATCCTGTCTGCACAGTCCTGTCCTTTGTTTGTGTGTTTTTTTTTTATGTTACTCCTGCAACCTCAATCCTAATGGTAATTATCATTAAAACCTTTTTGTTACTTCTGGCTACCGTTTCATATTATGTGTCATTGATACTAGACAACGAGTATTTTCATGCTAATCAATGGTAACGTAATATGGGGGCTTGTCCGGGAGGAGCTGCCCGGGAGGAGCAGGAATCGAACCGGGAACCTTCCGACTACCAGATGAACGCTCTACCTCCCTACTGTCGCCCCCTATTGTATTGGAGTGAAAAGGAAAACGCAAGCTTTTAGTGGTGTCAATGGACTGGTTATTTCACTCCGGTAATGGACTGGTTATTTCACTCCGGTAATGGACTGGTTATTTCACTCCGGTAATGGACTGGTTATTTCCCAGATCTCCGCCCATCACCTTTTTAAAATGTCCCTAAAATCATGAATAAATGCATGACAACTAATAGAGACACCAATAACACAGCAGGGTCATCGAACATTGCAATAGGTGGCACAGTTTAATCATTGTCTTGTTCTGATTCAGTAAAAACAGCTTTTAAATTGACAGACAGAGTTTCTTCATTCTGTTCGCAGTCCCTCACTAGTTCAAAGTCAATGTAACTCAACCACAGCAGAATTGTCTCTCTCGTATTGTGCTCTCATTGGCTGTAGCTCATTGCTTGTCCCCAACAGGGTCCAGATATCCGTCTAGCGACACATCGTTGAGTCACTCAGGAGACACGTCTTGGAACAATTCACACATAGCGTTCGAGCGCCGAGACGCCTCTGATCTGAGACTTTTCGTCGCCGATCCCCCCAAAATGAGCTGTCGGCGAGAGCGCAAAACCAGGGCTATAATCGTGTCGTCTGAACTCGCCATGACGGAAAACGCGTTTTCTTGAAGTTCGGGGGGCGAACTGCCCCTTTAAGTCTATCACACGAGTCACGCGGCTGCTGCTCTTCCCTCCGCGCCCCGCGGCCGACTCACACGTTCCCTCTGCTCCTCTGAAAAGCAGACAGATTGTCACTCATCAAGGGGCTTGAGCTACCTGTGTGATACATACAGGAGCTCACTTTCCTTTATTTACACCCCCCGTGGCCCCCCCCCCCCCCCCTCGCCCTCCCCCTCGTCTCCTCAGCTGTCAGGACGGGGGAACAGGCTGAGCCGCGACGTCGCCGCAGGAGCCCCGTTTCCCTAATGGGCGCTTTTGGTTTACAAAAGACGCACGGAGCAGCTCAGGTGAAACAACAAAAGTGTTTTCATAAATAAATCCCTGAAATCCCCTGAAAATACCCGCCTGACGTGGGGGCCGGCACGTCGCAAGCGGAGGCGCCGCAAACTGCCTCGAAGCAACCGGGAACGCCGTCTGGTCATGTTTTCGGCGCTAGCTGCGAGCGAATCGGCCACGTACCAGATAAGAAAAAAAAAACCATCAAAACTGGATGAACGAAAAATGGTCAATTGTAAATGGTGCATTTATATATCTCTTTTATCTAAAGCGCTTTACAATTTGTTCCTCACATTTTACCCATCCACTGACACATTCACACACCGACGGCAGAGTTGAGTGTCTTGCTCAAGGACACTTGGACACGCTGCCCGGGAGGAGCGGGAATCCAACCGGGAACCTCCGGATTACCAGACGACTGCTCTACCTCCCGAGCCACTGTCGCCCCGTCAAACACGCTGTTAAGGTTTGAATGTGTTAATTGTATATCAGTGGAGATACAGATGAAGGATGTGCTTTGTCAATTATATATATGTATAAATGCAGTTAATTAACTTTTTACATTTACATTTACATTTAGTCATTTAGCTGACGCTTTTATCCAAAGCGACTTACAAGTTCTGTACGACAAGCCATCAGGAAGGGCACAACTCTATCAGCTGAGCAACAATGTTCATCAAAGTGTTGAGTGCTACAGTGTAGGTTAGTTTATTAGGACAAGTGCATGACAGTACGGTTAGTTAGGGTTAGATTTTTTTTTTATAGTTTTTTTTTTTTTTTTTTTTTATTCAGATAATGGTTGAAGAAGTGCGTCTTTAGTCGACGGCGAAAGATTGGACGTGATTCGGCTGTCCTAACTGGGGTGGGTAGTTCATTCCACCATTGTGGGGCAAGGACTGAGAATAGGCGACTTCTCTTTGATGACCTTCCCGGAGCTTGGATAGGAGTAGGTCTGAGGCGGCCAGAAGATGCAGAGCGTAGGGGTCTTGAGGGTGTGTAGTTAGAGACCATTGACCGGAGGTAGGCGGGAGCGGTTCCCTTTGCCGCACGGTATGCTAGGTCGAGGGCCTTGAAGCGGATTCGTGCAGCAATGGGGAGCCAGTGCAGGTCCCTAAGAAGTGGGGTGACATGGGCCGACTTCGGTAGGTTTGAGATCAGGCGGGCCGCTGCGTTCTGAATGAGTTGAAGAGGCTTAGTGGCAGTGGCCGGGAGGCCAGCGAGCAGTGCATTGCAGTAGTCGAGGCGGGAGATGACTGTTGATTGGACGAGGAGTTGGGTGGCTTCTTTTGTCAGGAAGGGGCGGATCCTTCTGACGTTTCTCAGGAGGAATCGGCAGGTTCTGGTCGTCGCTGCGATGTGAGCAGAGAAGTTCAACTGGTCGTCGAGGACAACACCAAGGTTCTTGGCGGTCGGGGACGCAGTCACAGCTGCATTCTCGACTGTGATTGAAAGGTCGGTTAGGGGGGAGGATTTGGCCGGCAGGTGGAGCAATTCTGTTTTGCTTAGGTTCAGTTTGAGGTGGTTGGACGTCATCCAGGCGGAGATGTCGGACAGACAGGCCGAGATCCGCTCAGAGACGTGGATATCTGAGGGAGGGAAGGAGAGGAAGAGTTGAGTATCGTCGGCATAACAATGGTAGGAGAAGCCATGAGACGTGATAATGTTACCCAGTGATTTAGTGTAGAGGGAGAAGAGAAGGGGTCCTAAAACCGAGCCCTGGGGGACACCCGTCCGCAGGGGGCAGGTGGCCGACAGGGTCCCTCTCCATGACACTTGGTAGGAGCGGTCATTGAGGTATGATGACAGCCATGTCAGCGCAGAGCCAGCCACTCCCATTCCTGCGAGGGCCGCAAGGAGGATCTGGTGGTTGACTGTGTCGAAGGCTGCAGATAGATCTAGGAGAATCAGGACAGAGGAGAGGCCTTTCGCTTTTGCTAAGTGAAGTGCCTCTGTGACCGCAATGAGGGCTGTCTCTGTGGAGTGACCAGTCCTGAAGCCTGACTGATTAGGGTCTAGGAGGTCATTCTGTAAGAGATAAGCAGTAAGTTGGTTGGATACAGCACGTTCAAGTGTTTTAGAAAGGAAGGAGAGAAGAGAGACAGGACGGTAGTTGCCTATGATGGTAGGGTTCAGGGTTGGTTTTTTTATGAGCGGCGTGACTCTGGCTTGTTTTAGGGAGGTGGGGACCACCCCCGAGTTGAGTGAGGAGTTGATGGTTGCAGTTAGGAATGGGAGGATGTCTGGTGCTATGGTCTGGAGGAGTGGGGAGGGTAGCTGGTCCAGCTGGCAAGTAGTCGGACGGTTCGACGTTACCAGTGTCAGGGTCTCTGCTTCTGTAATGGGAGAGAAAGATGACAGAGTGAAGGATGAGGTTCTCGATTCAGCATTTGGAATGGGTGGGGGTTGGGAGAAGGAGCTGCGGATGTTCTCCACTTTTTCCTCAAAGAAGATCGCAAAGTCTTCGGCAGAGAAAGATGAGGGAGGGGGGGGGTGGGGGGGGAGTGAGGAGGGAGGACATGGTAGCATGCAGTTTGCGAAGATTCTTGGCAGAGGCCTCGATCCTATGGTGGAAGAAAGAAGCTTTGGCATTAGTGATGGTTTTGGAGAATGTTAACAAGAGGTTGTGATATGTGTCGATGTCAGCAGTGAGGCGTGACTTTCTATACTTCCTTTCAGCTGCTCTCAGGACCTGTCTTTGTTCTCTCACTGGATCTGTCAGCCATGGACTGGGTGGGGAACGGCGGGCAGGTTTCTCAACGAGGGGACAGAGCTTGTTGAAGGAGGTTGCAAGGGCTGAAAGGAGGGTGGAGGTTGCCATCTCTGTGGAGAGAGCAGAGAAGGTGTCACTCAAAGGTAGAGCGGATAGTATGTCAGAGGAGAGGGTGGAGGGGGATAGGGAGGGCAGGTTGCGTCTGAGTGAGACTGTTTGAGTTGGGGTGAAGACCTTTCGGTTAAGCATGAGAGTTAGTGAGAAGGATATGAAGGAATGGTCAGATACATGTAGGGGAGTTACCGTGGTGTTAATGATGCTGGAGTTACGGGAAAATATGAGATCCAAGGAGTTGCCTGCTTTGTGGGTGGGAGGCATGGCAGTGGGAGTCAGGTCAAACGATTGTAGGAGGGAGACTACTATGACTGACTGAGATGAGTCAGGCAGGTTGAAGTCGCCCAATAGAAGGAGAGGGGTACCATCTTCCGGTAAGGAGCTAAGAAGCATGTCCAGCTCATCTGTGAAGTGATCGAGTGTACCTGGAGGGCGGTAGAGTGTAACAATGGTGAGATTGAAAGGATTAGAGACAGATACTGCATGATATTCGAGGAGTGAGGAGAGCGAGGAGTGAGGAGAGACAGACACACAGAAGGGAGGGGCTGTGGGTAAAAGAGAGAGAACAGCGCAAGGTGACAGACACACTTTCTCACTCTGGTCCTAGAAATAGGGACAAACAGAGACAGGATGGTTTAAAATCATGCTCTTGATTTTTTATTTACCTATGATAAATATCAGCTCTACCTGTGATTATAAACTGTGAACAACCAGGCTACTGCTCTACTGCTGGTGTGAACAACCAGACTACTGCTCTACTGCTGGTGTTAACAACCAGGCTACTGCTCTACTGCTGGTGTGAACAACTAGACTACTGCTCTACTGCTGTTGTTAACAACTAGACTACTGCTCTACTGCTGGTGTTAACAACCAGACTACTGCTATACTGCTGGTGTGAACAACTAGACTACTGCTCTACTGCTGGTGTGAACAACCAGACTACTGCTTTACTGCTGGTGTGAACAACCAGACTACTGCTCTACTGCTGGTGTTAACAACCAGACTACTGCTCTACAGCTGGTGTTAACAACCAGACTACTGCTCTACTGCTGGTGTTAACAACCAGACTACTGCTCTACTGCTGGTGTTAACAACCAGACTACTGCTCTACTGCTGGTGTTAACAACCAGACTACTGCTCTACTGCTGGTGTTAACAACCAGACTACTGCTCTACAGCTGGTGTTAACAACCAGACTACTGCTCTACTGCTGGTGTTAACAACCAGACTACTGCTCTACTGCTGGTGTTAACAACCAGACTACTGCTCTACTGCTGGTGTTAACAACCAGACTACTGCTCTACTGCTGGTGTTAACAACCAGATTACTGCTCTACTGCTGGTGTGAACAACCAGACTACTGCACAACTGCTGGTGTTAACAACCAGACTACTGCTCTACTGCTGGTGTGAACAACCAGACTACTGCTCTACTGCTGGTGTTAACAACCAGATTACTGCTCTACAGCTGGTGTTAACAACCAGACTACTGCTCTACTGCTGGTGTGAACAACTAGACTACTGCTCTACTGCTGGTGTCAACAACTAGACTACTGCTCTACTGCTGGTGTGAACAACTAGACTACTGCTCTACTGCTGGTGTCAACAACTAGACTACTGCTCTACTGCTGGTGTGAACAACCAGACTACTGCTCTACTGCTCGCATGAGGAATAACGTTTGCGGCGCTTCAGGCCTGGTCTGTTCTCGGTGTAAAGTTGAGATAAATGTATTTGCGTGTGGGAGTAAGGGAGGGGGGGAAAACACGATTTGTACATAACTGACCATGTTCACACGGCGGCCATTTTGCTCTCATGTCAGAAAGTATCACAGAGACTTCTATTGACCAAGGAATTAGTTATTATTAGTAAGACACAACATTTCAATCAAACATATAATAACATGTGTTTCATCATACCAACTGATCCTGGTGTGACAATACCTAACATTTAGATTAACCCAGTTAATGCCTTAACTAGACAGTTACAATAACATACATGTTTCGGAACCAATGTGTAACTAGACAGTTACAATATAACATTTATATTAATTAAACCAGTTAATGCCTTAAGAGAAAGAGTCTGGTGGTCAATGTCACTTTGGATTGCTACAGACTTTACTCCTGTTGGGAAACTATAGCGATGGTCTGTGCTCACCACACGAGCCGCCGTCTACCCCCGAGCTTCATTTTACCAATCAGAGAGGGGCTTCGCTCAACCAATCAGAGAGGGGTCTGCAGAAATGCGGCTACGGAAAGTATAGACGCGTCATGCTCAGGTCGGAAATTCCTTGGCAAAATGGCCGCCATGTGAATATGGTCAATGCACATGAAAGCTGAATCAATAGAAGTCTCCTCCTCCATCATATTCCTCCTCCTCATTGCTCTCTCACTCTGCTACGCCTACGCATCACTTCCTCCCGCTACCTCTCCATTAAAGCCGATGAAGAGACGTCTCGGCATTGATTTTTCTTTAAACCCCCCCCCCCCCCCCCCCCCCCCCTCTTTTCTCTTTTCAGAAAGTCTGCTTGTGTTGCTGTCCTTGTTTTCTCTGACGCTTTTTGGATGGAAAAGAGGAAGCTGTCACGACTGTGCCTTCCTACCTCGTCCAATTAGAACAGGGGGGGGGGGAGGGACTTGCTCTGGCACCACACATAGTTTAGAATCACGCAACACACAGGCCTGTTAACACTTTGATCGCCAAGGTTAAATTCATAATTTACCATCCCTCGCCAGCCCTATTTAACATGGAGAAGTTCCCCTTCTTTGCAGGGCTATAACTTTTTAAATTGTATTGCTAAATTGACATTACTATGGCCCATTCAACGTCCTATATCTATTGTTCAGGGTGTAGCAACGTTATACTTTTTCATTCACATATTCATACTAGAATACGGTCTAAAGTATAAGTATGTTTTTATCATTTTCTGCAGCTTTCTCCAGAACTTGATTTATAGCCCCAAATGCATTATATTGATGATCAAATACAGTTTGATAGGAATCTGTGCGAGATAAAAAATGTCAACTGGCCGTGCTTCTAGGAGTTACTAAGGTCGCTTTCACATATAGTTTTGGTGGACTCGGTGCGGTTCTGGGGGTGAAGTTGCAACATTGTTGCATTCTTCATTTGGTTCGCCTGCTTTCACACAGATATCTGTGAGGCGGACCGAAACCTTCTGAACAATGTCACACGGTCGAAAAGGGCGCTTGTCTATTGGACAGTGGAAATGTGTGTGTGGCTGCGATCCCGTGTGTGCGCGCGCGCGCGTGTGTGTGTCTGTGTGTGTACTGCGGAGCCCTCCAGATCAGCGGAGCCGAGTTTTGACATGGCATTGATCCATTGTTCTATTGAAGCACATTACCACCATCCTCTCGCTAAACAACTTGTAGACCACGGTGTTTTTATGAGTGCCCACAAGTAGCTGTTTTAATAATATAATAAGCTGCGCGCCTCGGTAATAATAATAAGCCGCGTTTTTTCTTCCTTCTTCCCAAGATGCACAGACATATATAGATAGATAGAGAGATTGGATGCAGTGTGCTTGTTTTGCAGTGAGTGCTGCGAGCAGTGGTAATAATAATCACTTCCTATATTTGGTTCGCTTTTGGTTCGATGAAGCCGAACCGAGACCTACGTTTTCAGGCGGACTAGAGTTCGCCTGCTTGGTCCGCGGACCGAGTTCGACGCGCATTCACACAGACCCGAAAAACCGGACTATCGAATTCTGGTCCGAAAGTCCGGACCAAACAGCCCCTGTGTGAAAGCGACCTAAGTATGATCTGATGTTGACCGGATGGGCGGGGGGTCGTTTATAATTCCGTGGGCAACGTTATATCATTCATCTAGTGTGGGTGATATGATCATTAGAGCAGTTAGTAAAGAACACGTTGAAAAATAACGCTGGATCTTACCGTATCTTCCTCGCGCCGTTGGACGATGAACGTGGAACTGAAATATTCCTATTATGGGATGTAGAAATACCCGATCCATTTCCAGGTTGTATAATAGTATATACGTCCAAATCATGTTGTTTATCGAGTTATTTGCAACCGATCGACATCCAGTGTGTCAAGATGGAGTCCTGCTAACGATAGCGAGTGCCCGGACGAAATATGGGTGAGCACAACTTCATCCGCATCACTTCCTGTTTGGGCGATCGGCCGATCGGCCACCAGATGACGCTCTTGAACCGTTGGAGAGTTGAGAGGGGCTCACCAGTACATATAATGTCTCCGGGGGAGAAATATGATTTCGATCACAGATTTTTGAAATATTGATATCAAAGACGCTGTCCAGCGTCTTCGGCAGAATAAGCATGGCGGGGAAAGACGCTGCACAGCGTCTTCTGCGATTAAAGTGTTAATCACCCCCCCCCCCCCCCCCCCCCCCCCCCCCAGCCTCCCTCCCCAAATCCCTCCAGCCACCCACCACCTTAGGCTCAGTGTCCCACCCGCGTGAATATTTTCCCTAATGGAGTTGCACTTCCGCGTTCGAACGCCGAAGTGCAACTCCATTAGGGAAAATATTCACGCGTCCCACCCATCTCAGTACATTCATAGGGCTGGTTGAGGGGGCTGCATGGGGGCGGACTTCACTGCTTTTCCAGTGGAGATACCTACCCGCCCACACACACACACACACACACACACACACACACACACACACACACACACACACACACACACACACGCACAGACACAGACACACACACACACACACACAGACACAGACACACACACACACACACACACACACACACACACACACACACACACACACACACACACACACACACACACACACACACACACACACACACACACACACACACACACACACACAGCCAACCTCTACTGTCACCACACACACATAGACCCACACACAGCCTCCACTGTCAACACACACACACACATAGACCCACACACAGCCAGCCTCCACTGTCACCACACACACACACACATAGACCCACACACAGCCAGCCTCCACTGTCACCACACACACACACACATAGACCCACACACAGCCAGCCTCCACTGTCACCACACACACACACATAGCCCCCTCTGTCACTGCTCTCTGATGTGTTTACGGTAGGTGCACAAGTGTGTTTGCACCCACGTGTACATACGTGTGTATGTGTAGGTGCACGTGTGTGTCTGACTGTAGGGCGTCCCGGGGGAGTCGTGTGCACTCACACAGGCGTGTGTCAGAGGTGAAGGGGAGGGGGGGGGGGGGGGGGGGTTGGGTGGTAATGATATTTCTCTATCTCTCATACCTCACTGTCGTTGCTTTCCCTTCAGTCATACTAAGTATGCATGTGTGTGTATGCTGGTGTGTACCTGTGTGTGTATGCTGGTGTGTACCTGTACGTGTACTTGCATGCATGTATGTGTGTGTGTACATGTACATGAGTGAGTGTGTGTGTATGTTGGTGTGTACATGTATGCTGGGTGTGTGTATGTGCATGCATGTGTGTGTATGCTGGTGTGTACGTGCGTGCATGTGTGTGTGTATGCTCTGGTGTGTATACGTGCATGTGTGTGTGTGTGCGTGCATGTGTGTGTGTATGCTGGTGTGTGTGCGTGCATATGTGTGTGTATGCTGGTGTGTGTACGTGCATGTGTGTGTGCATGCAAGTGTGTGCTGGTGTGTGCATGTGTGTGTGCTGGCGTGTGCATGCTGGTGTGTGTGCTGGTGCATGTATGTGTGTGTATGTGTGTCGTCTATGTGTGTGCGTGTGTGTGCTGGTGTGTGTGTGTGTGAGTGAGTGAACACCATGCCAGGGCTCCACCCTGACTCTCCCAGCCTAAGTGTTGTGGGCAAAGACTAGAACACTTGGGAGAGATGCCCAGACACCGTAGTGATGCAACACCCCCCCCCCCCCCCCCCCCCCCACTCATAAATCATTCAGTGACAGGGCAGGAGGGAGGGGTGGTGCGTGGCGGGTTGTGGCGGTTGAGGAGGAGGAGGGGGGGCTGTGCTGAGGCTGGTCTGG